>NW_019416839.1:232396-233581 GCF_000390285.2 Anoplophora glabripennis
TTGCACCCCTGTTGCTTCTTTGCGAGTAAATATTTTTGCATCAGAACATCGGTAGGGGTGTTCTCTACAATATTCTTTAACTCCTTAAACCCGATCGAATGCCGTTTTGGTCCTAGAAGAGATTATTTGAACCATGAATAATTTATTTACTCCGAACAAGGGCAGTTTGCACCCCTGTTACTTCTTTGCGAGTAAATATTTTTGCATCAGAACATCGGCAGAGGTGTTCTTTACAATATTCTTTAACTCCTTAATCCCGATCTAATGCCGTTTAGGTCCTAGAAGGGATTATTTGAACCATGAATAATTTTTATATTACGGACAAGGGCAGTTTGCACCCTTGTTTTTTCTTTGCGAGGAGTTATTTTTGCATCTGGACATCGGCGGAGGTGTTTTTTACAATAATCTTAAACTCCTTATTCCCGATCTAATGCCGTTTAAGTCCTAGAAGAGGTTATTTGAACCATGAATAATATTTATATAAAAAGGGCAGTTTGCACCCTTGCTGTTTCTGTGCGTGTAATTATTTTTGATTCAGAACATCGATAGAGGTGTTCTATTCATTGACCTTTGATTCCTTGTTCCCGATATAATGCCGTTTAAGCACTAGAAGCTATTCTTTAAAAAACGAATAATTTTTATTTCGTTTGTATAAGGTTTGCACTCGCTTATATTAAAGGCAGGTTGAGTCCTTTACTTTTGTGCAGGATATCAGCTATAGAGTACTATATCTATATCTCTTAATTGATTAGTCTTTATCTAATACCATTTAGGCTTAAGAAGAATATCTTTGCCATAGAAAGCATTTTAAGCGCTCCAGTTGATTTTGTATACCTATGGTTTCGTTCGGGTGTAGTCGGCTCAACTGGCAGCTGTCTCTGGCTGCTACTTTCACACTGGTGGCTGTTACAGCTGTCAAGAAAATCAACGAAAATTTTATTGACAATTGTAATCATTGTGAATATGTAAAAACTGTTTTGAAAAATTGTTTTTTATTTTTGGTTTTCTGTTCCCTCCAAATTACAGCTCTTTGACAATTACCCAAAAATTTGGGATTTTTTTAATATCCCTTAATTTTTGTGACTAGCTTATATTTTAGAGTTACCACGGAAATTAATAATGTCATAATTATGGCAAATCCTGTTATTGTTTCCGATTACAACTGGCATTTATCAGGGGGCACTA
>NW_019416840.1:0-33395 GCF_000390285.2 Anoplophora glabripennis
TCTCGAATGAAAGATATAGTTTACAAAGAATCTATTGGCTCATGTGAAGAGTTGTGGCAAAGAATACGAATCGCTGCCAACGAAGACAGACGCAATCCCAATATGTTGTTTCAAACTCGAAGATCTCTCAGAAACCGTGTAAAGTGTATCAGTGTCAACGGTGGATTCTTCGAACAATTACTTTAAATCATAATTACGTATTTTATTTGTTTTATTGTTAATTGTTGTAATAACACGAAGAAACACTTTTTCGCTTTTAATTTCTCATATTATCAAAATATAGTGTTCGTTAAATCGATTTTTCTCGAAAATGGATCGAGATACCGAAATGAGACAAGAGTACATAATTAATGGAAAAATGATAGCTCTTTCAGGTTTTGAATCAAGTTTCATGTTAAATATACAGGGTAAAAAGTTATTAACTAAATTTTCGGTAAAATTGGTCGTAAGTGGCGCTCTCTATGAGCAATGCTGAAATTACAACACGCACCTTATTCGTCGCTTAAAAAAATATAGTTTCACAAATTTTCAAGTTCCTAACCTACATATTTTGAGAATAATCGCAAAAATACGATTTAAAATTTTAACTTTCAACACTCTGTATTTCCGAAACTATCAACTTTTGGATAAGGCATGTTTGAGCCAATGGTCACCATTTCACGTGTAGTATCTTCAGCTTTCGACTTTCCCATTGTTAATGAATCACCCTGTATACACGATACCACGGAGTTTGTGCAAATTTATTGAAAATAGACATGTCTCTGTCGCCATTTCCCTCTATTTCCCTCAATTTGTTTACTAATTTATCATAGCCTGCACTTTTTAAATTTCGATTTTTATAGAGTTAACTTTTAACTTTTGTTCGGGTCGCGATATCTGTATAAATTCTCGCCAAAATTCTTTATTTCTAACAGTAGATAAAACCTTTTTATATATTTTTTAAAATCGCTCGAACAACTCTAGTTGTATGACACTATTCGTTTGTTACGTTGTGCAACACCTTCAAACATCCACATACACCTTCAAATCTATTTGAGTAAGTCACGCGTTGCAGAAATAATTTCAAACAAGCTCGAATTTACTCAAACTGTTGCGCAACAGCTCCAATCAAGACATACATGATCAAAATGTTTGCACGACGCCCTCTGTTGTGCAAATTGTTTGATCGTGTATGGGGCCTATAAGATGCTAGTCTTAGTTTTGTAAAAAAAAGTTACCTGACGATATTATATAACCTCAAATATGTGTAAAAATCGCGTTTTTGCACTTTTAGGTTACGATATCTCAAAAACCTTAGGTGATCGAGTATTTCTGAGGCCAGATTCGGTTTCAGCGAGCCAAAATCTTCGCGAAATGATTATTCCTACTAAATCCACACGAATCATGTCGACCAGTGTTATGACTTGATGGCTTGATGGGAAATTAAAAAAATAATGGTGGTTTTCAACTTTTCATAATATCCTAAACAACTGTGGAACAGTTGTAACGATGTGAAGGAAATAGCTTGAAGAAGGTTTTTGTGGTTTTGATGGTCCTAAATTGTTTTCTGATACACAGAGACTTTGAAAAAATATAGAGGTTTTTTATGTTTTTTTCTGAAAATTAGGGTATTTTAGGTCTTTTGGGATGCCTCGGTCATTTAACTAATCTGTACATTAACTTATGAATATTCTTTACTAAAGAATGTAGAAAGACTTATTATATGTATTTGTTTATACAGGGTGTCCCAAAAGTGACGCCCGTCCTTCTAGGATTTGATTAAGGAGACAAAAAACGAATTGAAAATCAAGAGTGGAAAATTTTCCGATTGTTTTCCGTTGTTGAGTTATTCAAAAAAGTATTAAAAAAACTAAAAAAGTGAAAATTCATTTTTTTTGTCACAAAACTGAGGTCTGTACTTATGAGAACCAAGACATATAATTTATAACCAATAGTAGATAAGTACAGTTTTCGATTGTCGGTTGTACCTGGGTGTAAGGAATTATTTTAACCTGAAAAGGATAGAGAACAACATTTTAATAATAAAACATAAACTAAAACCATAATGTGCTTAAATAATAGAAATTGTTTTTACAAAAGGTGTTCAAATAAGTTGCCTTCTACTTCAAGACAAAGATTATCACGATTCAACATTGAAGCATGAACTCTTTATAACATCTCTTGGTCTATTAACGCGACAGCAGCGTATATACGGACTATCAATCTTTTCTTTTAAATAACCTCAAAAGAAAAATCTAGGGGATTCAGATCTGGTGATCCAGGAAGCCATGGTCCACCTCTTCCAATCCTCGGAAGTTTTGATTCAGATAATTTTATATTCGTAAACCATAATGCGATGGAACTGCTAACGGAACGTAATGCAGCAATGGCAATGGTAAGTTTTCATTTAAAAACATACAGCTGCAGCAAATACAGCTTTGAACTACATAAATATTTAATAACCCAGCCCAAATGTTTATTTTTAGTTTTTTGATTATTTTGTTTAATAACTCAGCAAAGAAAAACAATCGAAAAATGTTCCACTCTTGATTTTCGATTTGTTTTTGTCCCCTTAATCAAAACCCATAAGGACGGGCGTCACTTTTGGGACACCCTGTATAATAAATTTTATGAATTTCTTGTTTGCTGTGTATCATAATATACCTCTTCGAGTCCTCGTACTAGGCATACAAACTCCCATGGAAGGTGCGGCGATACACTTTTTAGGTTTTAAAAAAAAGAAAAACTTCAAAAAATTTATTTGAATTTACAGGTTTTTATATTTTTGATGAAATATACAGGGAGACACCCTGTATAATAAACTATCAAGTCGTACAATATACATATTGGCATTGTCCTGCATGACAAATGTTTGCCCTGACTGGAAGATAGATTTTATTATATGTACCTAACCACTATCTAACCTGTAGGTAAGTCTCAGATTCGTACTTGCCTGTTTGAAGTTTTCGTATTATTATTCAGCCTTAACAATTCAGGAAGAATTCAGAAGGAATGGGGGAAACCTGGAAAACACTATTAATGTTAAACATCGACCGGCGTCAATCTCTCATATCGGCACAAACCAATATAATTATGTTCTTCTACTTCTATTCTACCATATATCTGCGGAGAGGGCACCAACTTCCGTTTATAGTCTAGCTGCGGGGGTTAATGGGTTAAACCCGCGAGCTCGAAAAAAACAAAGGAAGGTGGTAGGTACATAAAGAAAAAATATTATCCCCGTGCTTAGAAACTTTCTCCTGAAACTTTCCAATATTTTTATCATAGTGTACATTAAAAAAAATCTATGAAAAAATAATCTTTGACTTGACATTGAAGGTGCCCAATCTAAACTAATTTTGTTACATCCTCTATACAGGGTGTTTCATTTCCGATGTGTCCTAAAACGTCCCCCCCCCCTCATGTGGCGCTACGCCCCTTTAAAGACGACCTTTAAGACACATTATTTTATTACGATATCTCGAAAATGCTTCGAAATAAATTGATAAAATTTTATACAAAAGTGCCATTTATTGCGACGAATACCTTTATCTAAACCAAATTGACACATTGTTTTCAGGGTCGTCCCTGCGGGGGGCAAGCCAAGGTTCAAAATCCGTAACTTCTTTGTCAAATTCGTAATTATTTTTTTCGAAAATCGAAATCCATAACCATTTCTACATAAAAAAAGATATGTCTACTTATTTCATGTAGGGAAAATAGAATTCTAGGTTCTTTATAATTTTTAATTTTCAGTAGAGGCATAAGTTAAAATCGTCTCTTTCTGGAAAACCGTTGCAGATATCGTAATAAAACAAGTATATCTTATTTATGTAGAAATGGTCAAGGATTTCAATTTTTGAAAAAAAGAATTAGGAAGTTGACAAATAAGAAAAGTTATGGCTTCTGAACCTTGGCTCGGCCCCCGTAGGGACGACGACCCTGAAAACAATGTCAATTTCGTATATGTTAGAAAAAGTAATTCCTTGTAATAAATGGCACCTCTGTATAAAATTTTACCAATTTATTTCGAAACGATTTCGAGATATTGTAATAAAATTGGGTCTTAATGTCCCCCTTTAAAGGGGCGTAGCGCCACAGGGGCGTTTTCGGACACATGTCAATGTCAACTTTTTTGCTCAAAATTACTTACTCTATTCTCTCTATTATCTGTGTTCGTTTGGCACACCGGAAATGAAAAACCCTTTATACATATAAACAAAAATATTTTTAATTTTCAACAAATTTTAAATTATTTATTCATAATAAAAAAAGTATATTGTATCAAACTATATTTAACTCAATAAGCTTTGTAAAAAAATTAAGAAAATATTAAGTAAATTAAAGGAATGAAATTATTCATGTTCCGATCATAAGAAGTTTTGGGTTGCTCAAAACTACTACCTATAGGAACTTCTATAGAAGAATATGCAGTAATAATAGGGTTAGTTGTCCACGCTAACCAAATTAATAGGATAAATTACAGGTAAAAATGCTCACTTAACTCTAATACCTACAAGAAAAATAAATTTACGGCACTTCTAGAAAGTGGTGTTGGCACTCCGAAGGGGATATACAGGGTGCTCGGAGATACTTTTTAAATAGCTTTCTTGGGTGAACATAATCTGATTTACTTTAAAAATTAGCGACCTTAAAACAGTCATATTATTTTTTTAACATAATTCTATCACTTTTAAAGATATTTCAATACAATTTGAGAGAGTTTTTGGTGTAATCGAAAATCAATATGAGCTTATTTTCGTCCTAAAATATAAATGTTAAACTTTTTGCCATATTTTTTTATAGTTGCGATTTTGAGAGAACAGAGGTGGTTTTTGAAATTCTATTTTATTTACTGTAAAAAATGTATACTTGTTGCATGCCGCTAAAATTACTGAGATAAATAAACTATTTTTTATAATTATGGATAGCCGCGTATTTGGAGGAGAATCGATAAATGTCTAGGTACTTTTGAATAGAGGTGAGTTAATTTAAATCGTAAAAATACTTAATTTAGTTACAAATTTAACAAAAAAAGTGAAATTTAATTACATTACTATACCACTAAACAACTAGAGACCATTGATTTATCGACATTTGCATTTTAGCGACATGCAACAAGTAGGACACCCTTTTTACTGTAAGTGACTTTTCAAAAAATCACCTTTATTCTTTCAAAATCAATAACAGTATTGATTTTATTGCTTAGTATCTACCAACAGACCAGCTCAAGATAAACTTAGATCAATTTGTCTCACTCAGCGCAGTAGTACCTCAGGAATCAGTACTGGGGCCGGTGCTGTTTTTGATTTATGTCAACGATCTGTCTCTTTATGTAGAGATGATACTTTATAACTAACTAATTAAATAATTTAACGGAAAAAGCTGAATCTATTAGTTTCTATCAAATATGTAGATTAAGTAAGGACAAGTAAAAGGGAAACACTGATATTTATCCTACGTGACATCGGTCAAATTAACAATCTCCATTGTGTGAAATTCCTGACCTGAAATTATTGTGACATAAGCATACAACTCATGTATATAAAAAAATTCAAAACATTTATACAGTGTGTTCCAATTAAAACTTCCCACCTGGAAAATATCGGAATTAAAAAAAAAACAAAAAAAGATAAGATACGTCGATTTTCTTTTCAAGGGGACATGTGGTGGTGTAAGTTTTGGTGTCTTGGAAGGTATCCCTTAGGCAGGGCGTAAAATACCCTTAAACTTTAAATGTATATGAATATCAATGCAAGTAGGTATTCCACGAAGCAGCTCCTGGAGAATTTTAAACCCAGAAGAACTGCACCCATACCACCTACATAAAGTACAAACCTTGCATACTGGTGATTCTGAAAAAAGGATACAATTTTGCAGGTGGTTGTTAGAAAATATCGATAATGACGAAAATTTCCATCAAAAGATATTGTGAAGCGATGGAACTATCTTTACGAGAATTACTATAAATAATTTAAAGAATATTCATATCTGTCCCATTGAAAATCCACATGTGATATGACCCTCCGCGTTTCAAAGAAGATTCTCTATAAATGTCTGGATAGGAATTTTCAACGGAGTCATTCTGCCTCCTCAAATTACTGTAGACCGTTTGATGAGTGACACCTCATTTTAAAGCTTTTTCAGTTCTGCTCACGACGACATACGACTTTTTAAATGTTGGTTTGGATATGACAATAAAATCATTACTTAAAGGATAAGACAAAATATCAATTAATGAAATAATGTTATTTTATTAAGTGTTCAAATTGGTTTCCCTCCGCTTCCATACAATAATAAAACCTTTGCTCCACTTCCGGACGAACATTTCTAAGCACTTCGGGCGTTATCTGACGACATTCTTTAACAATTTTTCGATAAATGCAGTATCAGAGGAAATTAAATGTTTGGGCGGACATACTGGGAGTCCACCTTACAGGGCCTTTCTTCCTCCCGGGAAATCTGAATGGAAACATGTATCTGATTCTACTGGAAACGAATATCTACCCGATGATTGTGGAAGTATTGGAAAATGACAACGCTTCGCCAGAAGAGAATGTGTGGTTTCAGCAGGAAGGTGCTCCGCCACACTATGCCGTAGCTGTGGGTGATTTTCTTAATCCAAACTTTCCAAATCACTGGATAGGACGCAGAAGTTCAATTGAGTGGCCTCCCAGATCGCTAGATCTAACACCCTTAGACTTTTTTCTATGGGGACACTTAAACTCGAAAATGTATGCAACACGACCGAATTCACTACAGTTTTAATTGAAACACTTGAAACATGTGCCATCAACAATCTCTACCAACTTTGATCACAGCATATTACGGCCTTACATCTTCTTATGCTATTCACGTTTGTGGGCAGGCTACTTCTTCCTCAAATGTCTTCAGCTTACAAAGGAGGCTATACTGTGTGTTTCAAGTACAAAATTAATCTAATAGGTAAGGCATTCTATAGCATTGACTTCCATACCAGGGAGAGTGGAAAAATAGATACCATTACTGTTAGTCTGTCTTTACAATTATTTAAACTTTTACAATTTAAAAAAAAACAAGAAGCAAATTTTGCAAGTCGAGTTAAATAGCCTGCACATTACAAATTTAACATTTCCTTTTTAATGTGTTTCACGAAGCTAGTCTATTTAATTATCCAGATAACATTGTAAATTACTACGCACTAGCCGCCACTGGGTATATCTGAAATGCAAAGATTCTTTCTTTCTTTGAATTAGATTTTATTAATTTATTACTTTTTTTTGTGTTGTTTTTCTATTATTCCTCTGTGTTCTTGCGACACTAATTTTTTCTGTATTATGTGGTCATTATTTTCTCTTTTTACTTCCCTATTCATGACTTATGTATCATAACACCAATAATAAAATAAATAAATCTTTACTAAAAAAAAGGCTAAATTATCGTAAAAAGATCAGATCAAAAAATTTCTGTGATGGTACGTAACTTTTCAAGGAACCAAAATTCAGCCTTGAAATACAGCAATTGAGTTTCTGGACACCCCGTATATGAGCTATTAGTAATATGATTATTTATTTGTTATATGTTTTAGTCCCTTTGAGGGATTAGAAAAATCCATAAAATTTTTGGGTTGCATAGACTTTGCCTACTCATTCGAAGGTCATATAGAAAAAAAATCGTCTCAGTCATATTTTTCCCATATTCTACATCCATTCAGCTTCCATTTGCAACCAGGCCCATATTTTTATCTACTCTCTGAATCAAGATATTTGATTTTTGTACAAACAAAAAAAAATGATACATAGTGCGCCACTTACGACCAATTTTATCGAAAATTTAGTTAATAACTCTTTACCCTGTATATTTAACATGAAACTTGATTCAAAACCTCAAAGAGCTATCATTTTTTCATTAATTATGTACTCTAGTTTCATTTCGGTATCTCGATCCGTTTTCGAGAAAAATCGATTTAACGAACACTATGTTTTGGTAATATGAGAAATTAAAAGCGAAACAAACCAAGTGTTTCTTCGTGTTATTACAACAATTAACAATAAAACAAATAAAATACGTAATTATGATTTAAAGTAATTGTTCGACGAATGCACCGTTGACACTGATACAACTGACACGACGTTTTCTGATATATCTTCAGGTTTGGAACAACATATTGGGATTGCGTCTGACTTCGTTTTGTATTCTTTGCCACAACTCTTCACACGAGCCAATAGATTCTTTGTAAACTATATCTTTCATTCGAGACCAACTATAAAAATCAAAAGGATTGAAGTCCGGACATCTGGATGGCCAAGCAAAAATGCTTACATGGCCAATCCAGCGATTTGGAAAAACTGCATCTAAATATGCACGCACTGGCCAAGAAAAATGCGGTGGAGCTCCGTCGTGCATGAACCACATGTCTCTTCTTAAATAAAGTAGAACTTCTTCAAGCCGTGGAAGCATTTTCGCTTGGCCACCCAGAAGTCCGGACTTCAATCCTCTTCATTTTTGTATTTGGAAGAATTTAATGGTTCGTTTGAAGAGTTGTGACAAAGAATACAAGTCGCTGCCAACGAAGTCAAACGCAATCCCAATATGTTATTTCAAACTCGAAGATCTCTCAGAAAACGTTGTGTAATGTGGGTAAATGTCAACGGTTGATTCTTCGAACACTGACTTTAAATCATTATTACGAATATCATTTGTTTTATTGTTAATTGTTGTAATAACACGAAGACACTTGGTTTGTTTCGCTTTTAATTTCTCGTATTATCAAGCTTAGTGTTCGTTAAATCGATTTTTTTCGAAAACGGATCGATATACCGAAATGAAACAAGAATACACAATTAATGGAAAAATGATTACTCAGGTTTTCAGGTTTTGAATCAAGTTTCATGTTAGATATAAAGGGTAAAAAGTTATTAACTAAATTTTCGGTAAAATTGACGCTCTCTATGAGTAACGCTGAATTTAAAACACGCATCTTATTCGTCGCCTAAAAAAATATAGTTTCAGAAATTTTCAAGTTCCTAGCCTACATATTTTCAGAATAATCGCAAAAAAACGATTTAAAATTTTAACTTTCAACACCCTGTATTTTCGAAACTATCAACTTTCAGATAAGGCATGTTTGCGCCAATGGTCACCATTTCACGTGTAGTATCTTCAGCTTTCGACTTTCCCATTGTTAATGAATCACCCTGTGTACAAGTATATATGCTTTTGGTGCATGGGTTTTAGCGAAACAATGGCCGTGAAAATGCTAGTTTGCAGGGAAAGATTTCCTCATCAAATCATCAAATTTTTGTCAAAATTGAAATACGCTAATTTGGCACTTTTCAACGAAGGATTGAGGGTCAAGGGCGTCAACGTACCAAGAGAACTCTAGAGGTGGAGGAACAAATTCTAAATAAAATAGAAGATAACCCAAAATTAGTACGAGACGCATTGGTTACGAAACAGGAGTACCAAAAATCGCCGTTCTTGAAGTTTTGAAAGAGCAGTTACTACATCCTACCACATTCAATCAGTACATGAATTACTACCCACATTGGCCCAGAAAGACGAAAGCATTTGGCCATCTTATACAAAATCAGAGGATCTGTGATGTCAACTTTAGTAAAACATTTTATCAGTGCCTTTAGCCTCTTTCTCTCAACCATGCACATTTTTTTGCAGTTGTGATGGCCATTTTAGAGGTAACACATAATTATTATAATTATTCAGTAAGCTGGTATTAAGAATAATAAAAAGGTACTAGTCAGGGGGTTGGTTTAACAGAAAAATTTGGTGGGACAAATTTTGACATAAAAATTGGTGTCTCTCAATCTCTCATTATTTAAAAGTCCAGCAAATAACTAAGAAAACATTCACAATCAGTGTTGGAGAAAGAGTGTAAGAGCTTCTGTCTCTTCTAAATTTCCGAATTGTATCGTTTTCGGTCAAAATTAAAGTTTAAGCTTACTGAAACTGTTGTTTTGTTATTCTTTTCAAAGTTATATGAACAACAGTATCTGATTTCTGAATATTGGCTACTCATAAAGAAAGAACCTCTCTCAGTTTATCTTTAAAATATCATAGTCAAGTTCTGGTTAATACCAACGATAATAACGAAGTAGGTGTAATCACCTACTTACGTTATTTGTTGCACTATGAATTATGATACAGACTTACGAAAATCAATTTTTTCTGCCTAAACTACTCATCTGATCAAAATTTTGCTACAGTAAAAAAGTTTCAAAACAAAGCCATCCAGAAACAAAAAAAATTGAGATAGAAGATATTGTACAGGGAATAAAAAAATGCGGTTATCTTTGTACGGTATCTTATTTTTTTTTATATTTGTAGGTATTGAAAATAATGCTAAATAATGTTAAAGCACGCCAATTTAAGACCTAACTCTGTAACCTAAAAATGGCCAAAATCGATAAAGTTTTCGTGATATTCAGAATAAACAAAAAATTTTTATCAGATTTTGGCGTCCTCTAGCGGCTAAACGGAGCAATTTTGGAAATAGGTAAATTGTGCTTATTCTAATTATTTTCAGTCGAGGAGTTTACTGTACATGTAATTTCCGGACACTATGTATTGTGTCAAATGTGCCAGTAAATAGGTTGGTTTTATACAGGGTGATCCATTAACGATACGGAGCGGCTGTACATAGAAAATTAGACAAGAAGAATATGGGGTTCATAATAAGGAATTCCAAAGACTTTATCAGTATTTCTACAGTACGATTTCTCTACACTACCTTTATCCGTTCTAAATTAGAATATGCATCAATGGTCTGGAATCAAATTTATGCTAATCAAATTGCAATTTTGGAAATAGTACAGCATAGGTTTATGAAATCAGCTGTGTACTTATTGGATGGTACATATCCCCCTCAGAGGTTTTCGCATGATCTATTACCAAAGTACCACGACTATCAGCTAGAAGTAGTAATGTTTTTAGTCTACCCGCAGCACGTAGTAACATCCTAGTACAATCACCATTGCATCAAATTGTTTCCAAGTACAGTGAGATAGAAAATAATGTAAATCTTTTTTGTTGTTTGGCTAATGATATAAAAAATGCTTTACTTATGTAGTCATATCTGTCTTTTACAGTTTGTTGTCGTTTTATTTTGTATATTTGTGTTATTGTCAGTTTGTACTATTTTTTTTCTCTATTTTTTCATAGTTAATTTTTCTCTCTTTTAACTTTTTTATATTTTATTACTAGACTTAACATATCCTGTTATTGTTGGGCATCGCCTGTTGGATGTGTATTTTAAATAAATAAATAAATAGACGTGCTACGATTATGGAATAAAAAATCTATTAACAAATACGGCCAAAAGAAATTGATTTAAAATATTTTCAAGTTTGTAACATCACCGCTAGGGGGCGCAACTGCTATACTATTACAAAAAATTGTAATTTTTTCGAAATGAAAATACACGTTTTACATATACTGTTAAACGCTTCATAAGTTTTGTTTGAACTTTTTTTTGTTATTAGCATAGCAACGCCAGTATGAAGGACGCCATCTTAAAATTTTTAAATTGTCATAACTTCTAAATGCCTTAATCGATTTCAATAAATGAGGGCTCATTTTAAAGAACTATTAATAAAATTTATATTTATGATATGGGAATAAAAATATTAATTTTCTACGCAACGGTAGACGATGCTAATTAGAAAAATTTTGTAATTGTCCCCGCTTACTAAAATAATGAAATGCAACTAAGTAGTTTTTTTCCATGTCTTGATAGACCATTTATTACGAAAAACAAATACACAAACCAGAGGTCAATATCTTTTTTCTTTTTCAAGTTTTTCGTAAAATAGTGAAGTTGCGCTAAAACATCCCCCTTTATTTATAGTTCTCTAAACAACATTGACATAGTCCAAGCCAAAATAAATTGTAAAACTATAACAAGCTTGTCCTTAAAAAGTACTTGCTTTATTTTAAAATTTTTTTATAGCTACAATGTTTAATTTATTTATTAATTCCAAATATCTGAATATCTATAAAGATTATTATGAAAATAGACAACTAAAAAATTATGCCAAACCAAGTGTGACAGGTCTTGCTACGTGCAAAATTAGTGTTATTTGTGTTGGAAAAGTACTTGTGAACAAGGAAAATACCTTTTACGAATGTGGAAGCGTATGATATGTTGTCATTTTATTTTAATATTTGGAAAATGCCGTTATAGGTTCAAGAGAATATGCTTTACGATACCCTTGTAGAATACGCTACTCAGAAGTATTTCAGCGTTTAGTCAGACGCCACTGCGGTCTGTACGAAAATATCGCCGTGCAAAAACGTGTTAGCTTGTATATGTAAATCCCCAAATAGATGTTGAATTAGAGACCTGGGAATTTCATATGGAACACAAGTACTTTTCTCAAACAAATGACACTAATTTTGCACGAAGCAAGAGCTGTCACATATCATTTGACATAATTTTTCATTTGTCTATTTTCATAGGACATAGCCTGCCTCGTTATGGAAACAATAGTCTTTATAAATACTCAGATATTTGGGATTAATGAAAAAATAAAGGAGCGCAACTTCACTATTTTAGCAATAACTTGAAAAAGAAAAAAGGCATCGACCTCCGGTTTGTGTATTTGTTTTTCTTAATAATTGGTCTGCCAAGACATGGAATTTCGTTGCATTTAATTTTTTTTTTATAAACGACGACAATTACAAAACTTTTCTAATTAGCGTCGTCTACCGTTGCACAGGAAAATAATATTCTTATTCCCATATCATAAATATAAATTTTATTAATAGTTCTTTAAAATGAGTCCTCATTTATTAAAATCGATTAAGGCATTTTAGTCCAGGCAAGTTAGACCAAAATCACCCAGAATACGGAATTTTTTTTCTGATGAACAGATTGAGTTGCGGTTTTCGGCATTGTCTTCGGAAAAATATCAGGAAAAAAGTCTATCTATTACACCTTGGGGCTGAATCGACACTGCATTGCGGGTGCATAAAGTGCATCTTGGAGTGCATCAATTTTTCCGAATTTTTTAAAAATGGTAAAAATTTGTGTGCACGGGTTTTCAGGGTCGGAGATTTCGAATCTGACACTGAAAAATATGCCCGACGGCCCTGCCCCCCACCCACGGGGTCAAGGGGGCCTTCTGGAAAACATCGGATAGCTGAGTAATTGCCTTCTAAATTTCCACTCGGGGGTTTTCGGGGTCGGGGATTCCGATTCTGACACTGGAAAAAATCCATTAATCTTAGCTTATCTATCACTGAGAAAAATTGTTGTAGAATTGGAGAAATCCTGGATAATCCATTCCCAAGAGACACATTTCGTTAAATCAAAGAAATATTCCTTAAAACCGAAGAATATTTCATGGATCATGAATTTTCAAAAGAATCGCTTGGGCCCGTGCGACTGCGGATAATGCATAACAATTAGAAGACAAAATCCGATTATCGACAATGTAGAGATTGACAGGTATAAAGCTAAGTAAAAGCTAAAGCTAAGGTAAAAGCTAAGTTAATCTCCAAAGTCGACGGGCTAGAGCAGCACCTTAAACGGGTGTATTACCAAGTGCGTGAATGGCATGGGGCGCAATTGGATCTATTGAAGTGGGGTTGGAGATCTAACAATGAAGAACTAACGCCGATTCCCGTGACGGAGGAGCCGGGGCCTCCACATATAATGAGCATGGTTAAATGCAGGTGCACTGAGGCTACGGACTGTGGCAGATCTTGTGGGTGCAGGAAGCATGGAATTACATGCACAATTGCATGTACAAATTGTTTTGGAACCAACTGTTCCAATCCTGAAATAGTCGAAAATGTAATAGATGATAGTGATGGAGACAGTGATGACAGTACTGATGATGAACATTGTGATTGATAGTGAAAGTGTTAGATAAACATATGATAGTAGTTGTCTCACTTATTTGCATTGCAAATAAAAAGAAAATTGGTTCTCAGAATAAAGGGGATTCTTTTCGACTCATTAATTTCCTGTTAGTTTTTCTTACCCTTCTTGTCTAATCTCTGTAAATTTACGTGTGTTACAATGTAAGATGAACCTACAAGAACATGGTTGGTAGGCAGGTGGAGCAGTTTTATTGCAAAAATCCGATGTGCCTTTCGACGTTTTTCAGAAAGCCCACCCCACGGGCGACGGCATACTTTTCAGTGTCAGAATCGGAATCCCCGACTCCGAAAACCCCCGAGTGGAAATTTAGAAGGCAATTACTCAGCTATTCGATATTTTACAGAAGCCCCCCTTGCCCCCTGGGGGCCCCAGGGCCGTTGAGTATATTTTTCAGGGTCAGATTCGGAATCTCCGACCCCGAAAACCCGTGCACACAAATTTCTACAACTTTTAGTCAATTTTTACCATTTTTAGAAAATGCGGAAAAATTGATGCACTCCAAGATGCACTTTATGCACCCGCAATGCAGTTTCGATCCAGCTCCAAAGTGTAATAGATAGACTTTTTTCCTGATATTTTTCCGAAGACAATGCCGAAAACCGCAACTCGATCGGTTCATCAGAAAGATTTTTCTGATGAACCGATCTAACTTGCCTGGTCTATTTGGAGGTTATGACAATTAAAAAATTTCAATATGGCGTCCTTCATACTGTCATTGCTATGGTAATAATGAAAAAGGTTGAAACAAAACTTGTGAAAGGTTTAACACTGTATCTAAAACGTGTATTTTCAACTTGGGTTATATAAGCGAAATTTCGAAAAAACGACAATTTTCTGTAACACTATAGCAGTTGCGTCTCTTAGCGGTGAAGTTACAAACTTGAAAATATTTTAAATCAATTTCTTTCGGTCTTATTTACTAATAGATTTTTTACCCCATAATCATAGCACATCTATTTTCCTATAAACAGTCGCTCCGTACCGTTAGTGGATCATCCTGTAGAATTATTTTTACCTAAACTGTTAATTTGTAATAGTTGCAATATCTTTAGCGAAATAACAACCAACAATCTCTTTTCCAGTGTACAGGGTGATCGATTTAACGGAAGAAATGAGTTTTTCTGGGAAATGGCGGAGAAAAATAAATTATTTTAGAAACTATTTCATATTTGCTTACTTTAACTGGAAGTTGGGGCAAAAATACAGAAATTATCTGTACGACGCTAGGCGTCGCGGCGCTTCAAAAATTTTTTTTCCAGCAACGTACATTTTTTAAAATGTCACGATAAAGATACCTTCGTTTTGAATATTTTTCCTATATAACATTTTTTTATGTTCCCATTATTTAAAAAGTTACGGGCAATTCTCTAGTGAATTTCTCTATCTCATAATTATTAATGCAACGACGTAGCGATATAGATATTTTTCAATGCTCTTGCTGGTTCAATATATCAATAACTATGGCTCTATTTACAATAAAAGACGTATTCACTATAAACAATTTCATAACACAACTGTGTATACAACAATTGCATTAATTTGTAAGAATTACAAATCCACGTATCATATAAGGAAGACCACAACAATATAAAGAATATCAACCGAAATAGGTAAATAGAAAAGGAATATCAAGTGAAATAAATAAACACAATACTTAATATTCAATGTGAGCACCATTATTATTTAAACACAATTCGTAACGTTTTCTTAGTTCACTGGACGTTACTTTTTTTTAAATATTGCCATGTATTTCAGCATAAGCACCAGAGATTTTCTGCTTTAAATGTTCAATACTGTTTGTTTTAGGGCTCCTCACAAGAAGAAATCAAGAGGGGTTAGATCTGGGGCTCTCGGAGCAAATTGTAAAGGGCCATTAATACCTATCCACTTATTTTCAAAGTGCAAATTTAAATAGCTTTGAACAACTGTAGCATTATGGTCCAATGAAATCACAGGTGTCTCCTAATTTGAAGTGGCACATTTTCTATAAGAATAGAAATTTCATTTGCGAGAAAATTGCAATACCTTTGTCCCGTTAAGACACCATCATAAAAATATGGACCTATTAAATGGCGCCGTACAATTCCACACCATACATTGACACTAACGTGACCCTACCTTTGAACTTCTCTAATACTATGTGGGTTTTCGTCCGACCAATGATGAGTATTTTTCCGGTTTGGAATGCCATGACTAATAGCTGTTTTACATTAACAATTTATTGATGAATAAATTGACGAAGTTCATCATGAATTAATTCACGAAAATGCTGTTTTACATTGACAATTTATTGATCAATTAATTCATGAAGTCGCTTCATCAAGAAATTGGACAAGTGTAATGCACCAAATCAGCTGTCAAATAACTTCATGAATTTATTCATCAAGTTCTTGACGAATTAGAGCATGTTCTAATTTTCGTCAATTTCTTCGTGAAGTTCAGAAGTACCAACCCAACAGATTTCCAACCTCAGATCAGTAATGAGGTTATGTTATTGGAATATGTAAATAATTGTGTGGCGTCGTACTAGTTTTGCATTGTTTTTATTGATTTGTTAATTACAAACGCTAATATTTATATAATATGTATCAAAACGGTACCGCTGTTGTATCACTACAATTATGAGTAGAAAGGTGACATTTTTGAAATTTACTTGCTTCTTTGATTCGTTGGTAGAACTGATTCATGCGTCAAAAAACTTGACAAAGTCTGTAGCAGTGTAAAACCACACTGTTTACCAATAAATTCGTGAATTAATTCATGAAGAACTTCGTCAATTTATTCATCAATAAATTGTCAATGTAAAACAGCTATTATAGAAATATGTGGCAAAAACTATCACAACAGATAAAAATTTGGCAATTGTTTTTCACTGTTTAGTTGCACTGGAGAATTACAGCAAAGCTTTTAAATTATAGTGACAATTAATAGGTTTATATAGTTTTATGATGGTGTCTTTTAATAAACTACGATTTGGGAATCGACAACTTTTTAAATAATGGGAACATAAAAAAATGTTATATAGGAAAAATATTCAAAATTAGGGGATTTTTATTGTGACATATTAAAAAATGTATGTTGCTGGAAAAAGATTTTTTGAAGCGCCGCGACGCCTAGCGTCGTAAAAATAATTTCTGTATTTTGACCCTACCTTCAAGTAAAAGTAATCAGAAATGCAATAGTTTCTAAAATAATTTATGTTTCTTAGCCGTTTCCCAGAAAAACTCATTTCTCCAGTTAAATCGATCACCCTGTACAATAGACCGGTTTAGGCAAACATAAGTTCATAAAACCAACCCAGTTATTACCCTTTTGGCACAAAGTGTTATGTACTGCTTTCTTTAAATAGTTTACTTTCGGATACGGCAAAATACCGAATTATTTAAAAATACTACTTAAGCTTATTAAATTAAATTGTTTTTAACATCCAGGTTCTCACTACCAGGCGGGTTTCATTTTTTACGCACTAAATAATTGACCAATAAATAAATATTGCGGTAATAAAATTCACACGCTCCATCCGAACCCGAGACCGATGTGCGGGAAAAACATCCTGAAAATCCCATCCTCCAATCCTCTGGCAGTGTGCGGTGGCAAGTGCGGGCGCAGGTGCTAGCAGGAAGAAGCCCTCAGGAGCCAAACCTCTGCAGGAAGAAGCTGCAGTAGTCAGTGATTGGCGCGGTTTCAAACAGCTCACACCGACAAGACCTTCTGGAAGCCCAGCGACACGCGTTTCCACACCGCCGAGCATGCCACCTGACAGACCGCCGCCACTTTAAAGGTAACATTCGTATCAGGCTAATCGTTCGCGCTCCGATGGCCGCTAAAAGCGTACCGGTATAGTTTGCACGTCCAAAATTAGAGATTTAAAGATAACGCGACGGTCCTTTGATGGCACTCGAACAGATTACATTTCCTCGCGTTGCAGTCCTTTCATTCGCCTGGTGTCACATTCGTTATCTGTAGTTACAAGACCGGCAAAGAGGTTTCGATAATTTTGCCAAAATCCGTAGAAATTCGACGGGAGGCGGCATAAATATATAAAAACGTCGAACATAGATCCGCGTTAGTAGGTAAAAGAGTAGCCAGTAATTGCCAAATAATAAGTATCTTATTTACCAAAAAATACTTGTACATAAAAAATGCATTTTCCTTGAACTTCCTTAATTTTCATGTTAAGTAATATTCGTATACCTTGCCCCTTAGGCGCCGACTTCTCGGGTGCTCCGGGGCTCAAGCACCCGCAAGAATTATTATCAGTTTTGTTAGATTAGTATATTTCTGTGCTACCTAACTTTCTCTACATAGTACATATATATAGGTATACTTGTATTTTCACTTGTTATTCCACAGAAGTTTATTTTTTGTTAAAATTATTAAGATTGTTAAATTTTTGAAATTTGTATCGAAACAGTAATAAAGTTTATTTATTTTGACAAGTTTAATTAATTTCGATATATTTTTTAAAAAATTGTTCATAAAATCTAATTCGGAGAAATACGTATTTTAAATCTTTTACCTAATGCTATTTCAAATGACGACTCATTTCTCTTGCTTTTTAATGTTATGTGGCAAAAAAATGCTTATAAGGCAACCGAGCACCCGACAAAAAGTTTTAAAAGTCGGCGCCTATGCCTTGCCCAAATACCCTCTTAAATGTGTTGCCTTGCTTTTTAGAAAAAATGTAACGGTTCTAAATTGTAACAAATTTTCTTATGATTTAAAAACTGTACAGGGTGATTCACTTTAACTTTTTTGTTTTAAGAGATTAAAAAATGTGAAATATAAAAGTTGCACGATTTTTTATGAATTTTTCGAAAATGATAGAAAAACAAATGCAGTCCAAACAAAATGGCCGCGGATGTTAACTTTGTTAAGTTAAATGGAACACCCTGTATATTTTACATGCAAATAATACATCTTATAATTGTTAGACCTCTTTCAGGCCAATTACGTAAGGATTTACAGATTTAGTTATAATTTGATATCTAGTTATAATTTGATACGGTCTAAAATGCGTATAGGTAATGTAACGAAATCGCACTAATTATAGGCTGTGAGAGGTCTCATGGACATTATATGGTAGGTCGTGACAATGACAGATAGTAATGTCTTGACAACATTGTTATTGATTGACAGTTGGTATTATTAGTATGGAGAAGAACTTTGCTCTATTTTAATTCCTATAATATTTCAATTTTCTACTTCTACGCAACCCATTTTAATTAAATAACAATACCAACTGTCAAACAATAACATTGTTGTCATGACATTACTTGTCACTGTCACGGCCTACCATAACATTGTCCATGAGTAATTAGGCTTCTCACGGCCTAATTAGTGAGATTTAGTTAAAATACCTATATGCATTTTGGACCATATCAATGTCCGATCTCCTAAAATATATTATAACAAAATCTGTAAATTCTTACGTAATTAGAAAAAGGCAGAAATGCCTGAAAAAAGTTTAACAATTACAAGATGTCTTATTTTCTTAATAAAAAACCTACTTTTCTTTTTTTAATAGTATCTCGCTTATTGTTAGAGATGAACCCAACAAACCCTACATGACTATGTTCGACAGGGAACTATCCAAATATGTAAAAATATACAGGGTGTTCCATTTAACTTAACAAAGTTAACATCCGCGGCCATTTTGTTTGGACCTTTGTTTTTCTATCATTTTCGAAAAATTTATAAAAACTCATGCAACTTTTGTATTTCATATTTAACTTTTAAAACAAGAAAGTTAAAGGGGGGGTCAAAATATAGTGAATCACCCTGTACCTGACAAAATAATTCAGTGTTGCATTTCGAAGATTTTTTGTTGGCAGAACATCTTGTATATTTTTACATATTTGAATAGAATGATTTTTTAGGACCATAATATATGATCTAGTTCTAATAATATAGAAAATATGGCCAAAATAATATGCTAGCAATAAACTCTTTTGCTTATCTCTTATTATTAAAGACAGATCTAGATAGTATGAATGGGGTGGTGGTGGTGTGTATATTTGGAACACATATATTTAATTATCTTAAGATATTCAAAGTTTTACAATGTTTTTATATATCTTACTATACAGGCTGTTACAAATTCGCTGCTCACCACAGGTATCTCGGAAACGTTAAGAGGTACGAAGTAGTTTAAATGGGGGCAAAGTTGCGTAATCAGGGGACCAACATTATACCTCTAAAAAATCAAGGCTAACATGATTAGTTTTCGAAATATTTGAAAAAAAACGAAATTTTGGAAATCCGTATTTGTTTCATTTCAGCCTTGTTTGAGGTAATATTGAAAAAAGAAGAACACTTTCTCATGGCCACTTTTTGCTTAATCAATTTTTATATGTAACGTTTCGTCTCTTCAGGGGCATCATCAACTTCATTTTTTTAAATACGGCCCTAGAAATTATATTACATTTTTTGCAATGCTGTGAAATCCATCTAGTTATTTAAACTATTACCACCACGCGTTGCAATAAAACATTTATTATTATTAACTATTACCATCACTTGGTTATACATAACTCAATAATTTGTTGCATCAAAATTAAAACACTATTACAATTTTTATTTTATTATGACAAATTAATTCTTAAAAATGCATATGAACAACCAAAACGCCAACTGAATATTATTCTTTAAAAAATTTCAGTAAATGTTCAAAAACATTTTCGTTTTGGCAAAGGTTGAAAACGTAATAATATCTGAATTTATTATATATCTGTAACGACAACTGTGAAAGAGCATGTCAGATGTATTTGTATGAATATACTGAAAAAATTGATCTGAATTTATTTGAATTTTGAGCATTCGAGAAACCTAGAAATAACTATGGACACGGGAATAAAACTCTAATAATGATTTATTTTAATGCTTGGTGGTAATAGTTTAAATAACTAGATGGCTTTCACAGGGTCTAACGACACTTACAGTGTACGATAATTCAATAAACAAAGAAATCTAAATAAAAAATTTAGATAAATTTGGAACGAATACATTGAAGATGAATTTTTCGAAACAAAACGTCTGAATCCGGTTCGGGCTGAGGCAGTACAGTATTGAGGGTCATGAAGGCTTGCAAAAAATGTAATAAAATTTCCGTCGTATTTAAAAAAATGAAGTTGGTGATGGTCCTGGAGAGACGAATCGTTACATATAAAAATTGATTATGTCAATCGATAGAGGGCAAAAAGTGACCATAAGAAAGTGTTCTTTTTTTTCAATATCACCTCAAACAAGGCTGAAATGAAACAAAAACGGATTTCCAAAATTTCGTTTTTTTTTAATTTTTCGAAAACTAATCATGTTTGGCTTGATTTTTTAGAGGCATAATGTTGGTCCTCTGATTAAGCAACTTTGCTCCAATTTAAGTTAGTTTGTATCTCTTACCGTTTTCGAAATCCCTGTAGTGAGAAGCGAATTTGTAACAGCCTGTATATTTCAGGGTGTTTGTGTGTAACCCCCCCTATACACTCCCGAGAGTATGCCATATACTTACCATATACTTACCAGATACCCTGTATACGCGGTGCCGTCAAATTTTACCGATAACGTTTGACTGCATATTCATGACGATAAATAAATACGATCTATGAAAAAAAAGTTAAATAAAACCTTTTGGTTTTTGAGTTACAGGCATTCAAAGTTGTCAAAAATAAAACTAATTTAATAAATAACTTCATAACCCTTTTACCGACCGCGTTAGAATTCGGCACATTTATTTGAATTATTATGTCGTATTATTTCTTAAAGCTTTAGTCAAATCGATATACTGAGTGATAGTTTTCTCCGATTACCTCTCCCTTTTAGCGCTCAAAACTTTTACAGTGGTCGTATTTTTTTAAACCGGCAGCAATATTGAAATGATCGTTTTATTTAAAAAAATGTCCCTTGAGAAAATCGCCTACAGAAAGCCATTCTTGAGAAAAATGGCATTATTTGCAGGTCCGTATGTTTCGGTTTGCATAGCAATATCACGGATTTAAAACTTTTTTTTAAATAAAACGAGCTTTTTAATGTTGCTGCCCGTTTTAAAAAGATACGACCAGTGTAAAAGTTTTGACCGCTAAAAGGGAGAGGTAGCCGGATAAAACTATCAGCCGGTATATCGATCTGACTAAAGCTTTAAGAAATAATATGCCATAATAGTCCAAATAAATGTGCAAAATTTGAACGCGATCGGTAAAAGGGTTATAAAATTATTAATTAAATTACTTTTATTTTGACAACTTTGAAGGTTTGTAATTCAAAAACCAAAAATGTTTTATTTAACTTTTTTTTCGTATTTATCGTCGTGAATATGCAGTCAAACGTTGGCCGTGAAATTTGCGAACACCCTGTATAATATTGGTTTGGGTATGTTCAATTAAGGCTTGAAAATGTTTAATTTTTATTTTCATTGATATGAAAGTTGCAGGGTGAAACAAGTTAGAAAATATTAATATCTATATCGCTAAATGATTTTTTAATCATAAATTTTTATCAGAAAATGTACTTTAATTTAATTAAACAAAAACAATTATTTGTTCGTTTCTAAGCTACTCCTAAAGAAAAATATTTTAAAAACAAGCTTATTCCTAATAAGAGTTTTTATTTTAAGGAGTAAGTTAAGAAAATTGCGCGACAAGCTTGTAAATCACATAAGAACATGAACTTACTGATTATAGATAGTACGTATCTATTTATCATGCTTTTGCTGATGACACTTCTATAAGCCAGCCATATTCAACACTATTGCGGGCTTGGGGTGTACACAACATTATAGGTTTTATGAATTGCTTGATTTGTTTTTTCTTTTAAGTGCATTTTAATAACTTTTCATTTATTTACACCTTTGAAGTTAGAAATATTTCACAATCTATCCATTACAAGTAACGCCTCTGCTACCAATCGTTGAGGAGTACCCTCATGAGGGGACAATCCTGGTTACAGCATCAGGTTATTTCTATCATTTTAGTGTATTTTCATCAAAACTGAACAAGCATGCAAAATTTCAAAGTCGTAAAGTTAGAGGAAGTGGTTCAAATTTGGCTTACAAAATTTGAACTAAACATACACAGAAACATGTGAAGTTATATAAAAGCTTGCAAAAATAATTTGATTTTTTTCAACATCTGTGACTGTTAATTTATATTTTTAATGCTCTATCTTGCTCTAATTATCTAAAATAGTAAACTGACAATGAGTAACAATAATGGATTATAATACAAAATCGTAATAAATCATTAAGTATGTTGTACGGTGAAGGAAAATGCTGAAATTTAGGCAACTAATTGTTTTTATTCGAATCAAGATTCACTAATAATGCTTTTAACATTACAATTTAATTAAATCTAGTATTTAAATTTACTAATTAAGTAATTTTCGGTGATTAGACAAAGTTTCTAATGTTCTGAAAGACCTTTGTATAAAATATAATACTCGATGTTAGTGTGAAGTAATTACACTACTATAAATTAAATTCGATATGCTTTAACTAATCAGAAAATTAACATTTGTTAACAAGGATATTTATTCTGTTTATCTGCTACCTATCACTGAGGAAAAAAATAAAAAGTTTTCATATTACACCTACTGCTAAAATAAATTTTATATTTATGAACACAATTAAATAGACCTACGATATCTGCTTTTACGACTTTTCAGCAGTATTTTTTAAAAGAGATACGTACCTATAGAGGATGATAATTATCGTTTAGTTCATTATAATTGTTTTAATTTTAATTTATACTAGTAATATGTAAAATAATTTTATTATAATATAATCATGTAACGTAGGTAATTGCAGTTAATATATGAAATAACTGTTATCTGATATGGTTAATGAAACTATTAATTACTGAAGAGTATTACCATATTTTTTAACGATATGGCATACAAACATTCAATTTACATATATGTGCGCTAAATGTAGAGCTAAATGCAATTATTGGGCGCATATAGCATTACCAACATTAAACCGATTATATACTCTAATATTACTAACTGGCAAAAATTATTACAGAAGGGTCAGAACAATATACTAGATAAGCTGGATAAAAAAAAATAGTAAGTAATATCTATAGTTTTAATGAAAGTCCTGGGTGCTACACATGCAACATTAATATTGCAGAAAGGAGGTGGCGACTCAGAAATCCTGGATTTTAAACTGTAATATTAAAATTCTTTTATGAGTCGCTTATATGTTTTGGATGTTCTTTATTATTTCTTCGAGACTTCTTTCTATATCGGTGAATACTCAGAACTGTATAACAATTTTATATTATTTTTACACTGAGAAAAAAAGAAGTTAAGTTTTTCTTCGAAATATTGCTCTGAATAAGAATTATTTACAAATTACTATTAAAAAAACACAAGAAACACTTTTCATTTATTTTACGTAACAGTATCTGAATTTAACATTAACACCAGTGGCGTATTTTCTTCTTGGGAAAACGGAGCGGTACCTTCAGTAGCACGCCACTGGTTAATACCATGATATTAATATTACATTCAATAAAAGGTCTAATTAAGTGAATACGCTGTAGTAAATTTCATTCAAATCGTTCAGCGTATTATGAAGATATGACGAAAATTATAATTTTTTTTGGAAACTTGAACACTCTGTATCTCGAATACCACGTCCCCCAGGAAAAAGTTTACTGGGCAAACTCTACTTATTTTTTGGCAACTAATTTATTCCTGCAGTTTCTGTATTTAAAGTGAAATCACCCTGTATACTACACTAGCTATTTCATATCCATGTATAACGTAACTCTTTCGACCTACAAAACATATCCCGCGAGCGTCAAAAAATATTGATTAGATCAAAAGTTATAAACAGAAGAAGATTATTTATGACTTTTGAATTAAACGTTTATAAACTGTGTTATTATTACCAGAACGTTTTGGCATCGCATCCTCTCATCCTTATCACTGTCTTATAACTCACACGAAATCTGGAATCGGTAAGTTGAGTAGTTTACAAGTTATGGCCTTATAAACAAGTTAACTAATTACTAGTCTGAACGATCCTGAGCATCTTCCACAATCGCACTGATTTTTTTCTTGGTAGATTTCATAATAATGCATTGAAATCCTCATGCTCTAATAGAATCTGGACATCAGGCACGTTTTTCATTAAACATTTGGATGGGTATTGTAGGTGACAGGTTTCTAGGTCCTGTTGTTTTACCAAACCGATTAACAGGCGCTGCTTACCTCAACTTTCTGCAGAACACACTGTATGAGTTTTTGGAAGACATTCCTTTGAATCAGAGGCAACAAATGTGGTTCCAGCATGATGGTGCTCCAGCTCATTTTTCCATGGCCGTTAGAGAGCATTTACACCAAACTTTTCCACATAGATGGGTAGGAAGGGCCGGACCTGTTTTATGGCCTCCAAGATCGCCTGATCTGAACCCTCTAGATTTCTTTGTTTGGGGATATTTGAAGACATTAGTGTATGGTACTCCTGTAAATAGCCTGGAAGAGCTGCAGCTACGGATTAATCAAAAGTGTCAAGAAATCCAAACCAAGGAGGGTGTTTTCGAAAGAGTTCGAATATCGTTGAGACGAAGATGTCGTGCCTGCTTGGAAATGGACGGAGGGCACTTTGAACATCTTCTGTAACTTTGTTTTTTGTTTGTTAAAAGCTTCCTTTGTCGGTTTATTCCTAATAAAATAAAATGTTTGAAAAACGAATAGTGGTCCATAATCTCCGCAACCGTTACTTTACGGACCCATGTTTATTAAGACTTTTCTGCTTATTTTGGTTCATACTATTACCTCCTGAAATATTTTACACTCTTTTTTTAACACCCTGTATAGAACTCGAGTTATGACTCCCAGAAGTTGAAGTCAATTTCGAAAATAGCTATAATCGAAACGTTCAACGTCCCGTAGCGGAAAGATTAAAGGTTTTTCGAGGAAAACTTATATAACACCTATTAAAGTTCTTGAAAAGACCTTTAAATTGAGTGGTGGTAGAAGTCGTTAGCATGAAAACTAATGAAGTTACAATCAAAATAAGATGATTGTCTTGATTTTTGAGAAAAAAAAATCGGTATAATTAATGACGATGGAAAAAAATTAAACGTATTCCTTCTGCAATTTACTTTATTTATGTATTAAAATTAGATTCTTGAAATTTGAACGATTTTAGAAGCGTAAATTAACAAAAAAAATTAATTTACTTTTGAATAAAATTTTCAATTTAAAAAAAATCGCTTTTTTCAAAATATTTCAAAAACTAACAAAGTTATAAAAAAATGATAGAATAAGAAATTGTAGGTTTTTTCTTACTGAACAATTTGCTTTCTTTTAAATTTTTGTAGGACAAAAATTGACTGATGTGAGTTATGACCCTTAGAAGCTCAAAACTAAGTTCCAAGACTGCCTTTCCTGAGCTCTTTTAGCTTACAAATCTAAAAAACGAAGGGCTCAAAAAAACTGCAAATCTCAGAACTTAAAGTGCTTTAAATTCCCTACAAAATGGTTTTGAGTAAATTTATAACTTTAAAATTACAAATGTTATATGGTAAAAAAGTCAATCGCATTATTTCGATAAAATTTTCGGTGCGGGTAAATTACCATCATCTTTGTGGAACACTTGTGAATTGATTTGAGTAAGTATTTTAATAATATACATACACACACGTATCCATTTATAATGTATATACAATTTTTTTATTTGATAATAAAAAAATATTAAGAATAAATTCAATAAAATTTAAAAAAAATATTCATATTATCGTACTCATATATAATTTATAGGAAATTTTTCTATAAGGGGTAAGGTTTTTTATGAGGGGTAGGTCTTCCATAAGGGTTTTTTGGGTGGCTGAAAAGTTGTAATATATCACAGATCGTTTGAAAACCAATAAAAAGTTTATAATTCAACATATGTATACAATTAAAACATCTCAAGCTTTCAATAATATTTTATTTTATTATAAGGGAGGGTTGCAACTTTGTAATGAGTGGTAAGCTTTCTAATGAATAACAAAAGAAATGCACCAAAGGAATATTTTAAACTGTAAATGTTTATTTTTTGGCCATGAAAGGTTAGTTTTTAAGGATTTTTAAGGGTTGAAAAGTAATTAAATTTCATAAATTATATTAAAAAACATGAAAGGAACTTTATCCAACATATTTGAACATAAATTGAATCTTTAAAATACGTAAATCAGCGATTTTCGCATTTTTTTCATACTCACAACCAAATAGAAAAAAGCACACATCTAGACAATATAATTTTTGAAGTGGAGGTCAGATCAGCTTGTATGCAAATTTTCAGAAAAATGCATGCTATGCGAAAAAATTGGGAGCTTTTACTTTATTTTCGCCTTCAGTGACTGGACTAATAGTAATTTGAGTTTAGGAAAGAGGAAAAGTCAGCAGGGCCATATCCGGCAAATACAGTGGCTGCTCGATGATGTTTGTTGAGTTTTTGGCCAAAAATTCATTCGCAATTATCGCTTTGTGTGATGGTGCATTATCGTGGTGCAAAGATTTGCCCTTTCATATTCGCTTGAGTTTTCGATAAAACTGAATTACCGTACTCTCAAACTCTTTGTTCGATAACATTATCCATAGTAAAATTCGCGGAACACACTTTCAGCGGATTGCAAAATTAACTGACAGATCGCGCTCAAACTTCGCGTCAGAGTAGAGGACAGTGCTACCAACATTCCATCAAAAACGAAATTTAAATCTACTTTACGCGGATTTTTTTAACGACAAATACCTGACACATTTTTTTGACAGAAATACTTAGTTTATAAATAATTATACGAAAATGTATATTATTTTCAATTAGAAAACAAATAGGCCATTCCTGTACCGTTCCAATATAGTTTTTGCTCCTTTATGGTACAAGTCCGGATCTAACTGAGTATTAAAGATTTATTTTCCATGGATATTTGAAAATCTTTTGTGCACAAACGATTTTTCTGGATTATACAATAATAAAGATCTGCAAACATTTTCATTGGTTGGCTTGCCATTGTTGTTAGAATTAGAAAATAAAACTCATGTTTTTGTTTTCGTTTTGAAACACATATTTATTAAACAGTCGAATGCTTGCGCTAAAGCATCTATCAAAAATTATTTTTTAAATTTAAAAAATCATCATCATTCAATAAAAAAAAAATAAACCATAACCATCACTTTTAATCATGTTCCAACCTTTCATTACACTTTCCAATAGTATTTAACACGAATTTGATATTTTTACTTGTTCTTAAGACTTCTTGAAATAGCACTCCTAAATGCTTTTTGATCAAAGGTTTTATTCGAAGTTCAAAATGTTAGCTTAACTAAAGAATTCTCTTGAAAACAAGAGAAACAAAACTAAAAATACTTACTACCTACTTTGCTATTATTATTTCCAAATATACCTAGCTACTAGATCAACGTATCTTTGAAAATATCGAGACTATTTATCGACGAATTAAATTTAAACCCCTGTTGTTGTACTTGATCACTAAATTTAGTTTGCGCCCATTCAGCAAGTATTATTGAACTTGAATTTTAATAGATGGGTTATAGTCGCACAAATCAATAGTGTATTAAATTTATACCTATGTTTAGGTTCCGCGATTACTATATTGCTCTTTTGTTGAAGTGTTTTGAGTTTAACAAAACACATCTGCATCACGCCACGTATTTCTCAATTAAAATTTGGGTCACAAGCGAACAGAGTTGTTAATATTCTGAGTAATAACATCTTCGCGGTAAAACATTATTAGATTTATAAAAAAGATTAACAGAAAGAGGAATAATCTTTTCGTTATTTTTAGCACGTTGAATGATGCATGTGTAGTATGGCTATTATTGTTGCGGAGCTTGACTGTGTATCCTCTGAGATCAGCCCGCCCTTCGCCTGCCAAAATATTAATACACCAGGAAAATTAGGGAAAATAAAAGAGAAACTCGAAAAAATTCCTATCCGCTATATTATTGTAAAATTGTCTTGAACATAATACAAGACATCTCTCATCTCGTGAGTCAAAAACTTTTATTAGCTAACTTTTCTATTTAAACAAATAAGTGAGGAAAACAGTTTTTTCACTTTGCAGGGTAAACCATCAATTTTAGCGAAAAGTGACTCACAGACAGCTTGTGGGGAGTAAAATTATCTACAAAATAAGACTTTATTAATTAAAATTTTATAATTAAAATCGGTTAATAAACCCCCCATACCCACCTTACCTCTCCCCTCCCGCGCTAGCCTAAGGGCCACCTTAGCAAATCGCATCCCAGGCTGCATAGCCGCACCACCCTACCCAACCATAAACATGACACCACCCCCGAGGTTTACACAGACGAGCCGGCGAAGCAAGAAGAGCGCCAGAAGAAAGGGCCCTAGCCGGCGGGGCCCAGCCAGGACAAAAGGAGGTCCCACAAAGCGCCTATACCGGCCGCATTTGCGGTCGGGGTAGACGACGGATGGGGCCCACCTACGAAGGCTGTCCAGGCCTACACGAGATGAGGCAGGATAAAGAGGGATAATCCTCCTCGATCTCAAATCATTGAGGCCAATTTCTAGCCATGGAATAATGGCGCGGTTAATAAACAAAAAAGTTATTGCAAAAAAACAAGAAAAGGCTCCAAAAGTTACGAACTTTAAGCCTCTGTACATGCGTTAATTTTCAACCAAACTTGATTCTGAAACCGACATTGTCTTTAAGACGTAATTAAGCGACCTATTAAAAAATATCACCGTTTTTTGACATTAACATTCTCAAATTGTGCATTAAATAAAACGTGCGTTTTTCGCTTATAAACAATTTGAATAAAATTGTTGCTATTTATGATATCTCACCAAAAATAGATGCAATGAATAGCTGGCAAAAAAATACAGTTTTAAAATAAAAAAAGTACCCTCTACGACCAACAGGAGCCAAGATAAGAATTTTTTTTTAATCGTAGCGCAATTATTTATAAATGTTAAGACTTGAATTTTTCGCAAAATAAAGTTTGCGACGTAAACTACGATTTCCTGTGAATTGCATTGAAAAATGTGGAAAATTAACGACTGACGAGCCCTTTAAAGAGAAGGTACTCGCTAAGTAAACTGTCCGGCGACCGGCGGCGTGGTGGTGGGGGAAGCTCGTCCAAGCGGTCGCGCGCACGAGAAAAGTTAATTCCAAATTGATGCGCGCTGTAATATCTCGGCTTCTATTCATCGTAGAAACTTATTTTTTTTTAAACTGGGGTAGCTCGACGAAAAAATAACAATGAGCATATTTACGAATTCGTAGAATAGCCCTGAATCCCAGAAAAAATGCTTAAAGTTCGTAACTTTTGGAGCCTCCGTTATAGACAAATTGAATTGTGCGAAAACTATTGCACCTACAGCGCCCACTTTTGGCACACTTTTGAAGTATGACAAAACCCTCAACTTGTCATAGGTTTTATAAAATTTTAACAATAAATGCGATAGTTATAAACAAATTAAAAAATGGGCACCTTTCTTGTTTTTTTTGCAATAACTTTTTTGTTTATTAACCGATTTTAATTTAATTAGTCTCATTTTGTAGATAATTTTACTCCATAGAAGCTGTCTGCGAGTCACTTTTCGCTAAAATTGATGGTTTTCCCTGCAAAGTGAAAAAACTGTTTTCTTCACTTATTTGATTAAATAGAATAACCTTATAAAAGTTTTTTACTCACGAGATGAGAGATGTCTTGTATTATGTTCCTTTAGACAATTCTACAATAATCTCGCGGATAGGACTTTTTTCGAGTAAAAATTTAATTTGCTTGGTCTATAACCATCTCTGGAGAGATTAGATAGTCTTACACTTTATTTAAGACTGTGCATGTATAAAAAAATGCATGCAAAATGCAAAATGCAAATGCATATTCAGTTTTTAACTTTAGTAGCTCACAATCAGTAAATTTATCAGTTAATTATCTAGCGGCCAAAGAAAAAGTTTCTGCCATACGTCACTTGCTGTTTGAAGTTAAATTTAAAATTTACACAGATTCACATGAGCTACAAATTGAAATTTTGCTTTTGTTATTATCTTTTAAATAAGTATATCTCTTCCGTTCTCAAAGAGATAACCGTCAGCTCCCATATGTTAGGGAATATAATAACAACGCAACTGTTAAAATGATATTTTCCTAAAAGTATTTTATATCTTCAGAACCTTAGATTGTAAATTATTACCACTTTTTTATTTAATAATGACTTAGTATTTGGATAATATTCTGTACTTATTTTAAAATGAAAATGGTAAAACTAATGCAACCTAATGGAGAACTTAATTTTTATAAAGAAACTATGTTTACGACTTATTTCGTAAGTAAACAATCAACCCAGTAAATCGTAAAACGTGCTAACACGCAAAGTATTATTTAATCATTATGCTGTTGTGATCTTAATCGATTATTTAATAGTACAAAAATGTCTGTTCATGCCGAAAATCTATACAGGTGACATTTGGGTTATTATAAATACATTGTCGTGCACAAAAATTCACTTTAAGTTAAAAAGAAAATTTTCTGGTGTAAGTAAACGAGAATATTGAAATGTCATTAGAATACAGCTAAATGTGATACTTAGAAGTACGGGTACAAATACATATCTGTACACAGGGTGTTGCAATTAAAACTTCCCACCTGGAAAATATCCGAATTAAAAAAAAACTGAGACGTCGATTTCCTTTTCAAGAGGGGCACCTGATGGCGTAAGTTTTGTTGTCTTGAAAGCTGCCCCTTGGCAGGGGCGTAAAATACCCTTAAACTTGAAATGGTACCCTATGTTGAGTGCTACCTCATTTTAAATTTTCCTGGTCGGAAGTTTTAATTGGAACACCCTGTATATATTTTTTAAATAAATTATTTTCCTTTGTATTTATTAAAATTTATTAAAAACAACTAAAATAAACTGTATTAAAATCGACTGATAATCGAAACGTTGGTAAATTTTTTTAGACTCAATTTTATAAGAATTTAAATGTCAAGCCGTTTTTTGAGGATTTGGATAGATGTGTTTCTGCATATAACAGTGCAGAAAAAGCATTATCTGGATGAAAAAGTTCTTGAGATATTTGAGAGTATGTAAAAAAATTACAATTCAATTCAATAGAATTCAAATTTCAAATATCTCGAAAATTGTTCTCATCAATATGCCACGTTTTCTCAGAAAGCCAATTAATTATCTCGTCGCCGAACAGGTGTTGAAATAATAAAAATCACTTAAAAAAATGATATATTAATCAACAAGAAGCAAGTTCACAATTACACGTTTAATTTCACACTGAATGGAATAAGCGAAGCAGTTCCTTATATAATAAAATAAAAGCATTCTCAGCAAAAGATAAAGAAGTTGACTTTTGTATCTAGTTATTACAGCAGAGAAGTTAATGATTCTGAAAAATAAAATATGAACATAAAAATAATATATATATAATTCCTCCCGTCGTAGAGGGAGCTACAGGGGATGGAGCGACCAGGGTCCTAGTGGGCTATAGTCAGTCCTTTGGGGTTGAGTCATCTGGGATGGCGAAGTCCTCATCTGATACCTGGGCTCAGGGGTGCTTCTTGTAGATGCTCAATACGCGGTAGGTAAAAAGGAGTCAGCAGAGAGTCACTGCTCCTGGTGTGGTGACTTGGAGATCATTGATTCAAGCATGATTCCAGTCCTTTAAATTACTTATATTTTTCCAGAGGTTTCTGGGGCTTCTTTATTGGAGTCATTCGACTTCGAACTTCTTGTGAAGATTTTAGGCGTTATTATTTTAATAACTGAGGCTCTCTTCTTAAAAATGTAGTATATTATTATTATTAAAATTATACCCAAGATAATATATATGAGATAATGCGGTTTCTGGTTAAATTCTGGATCAAATATTTCTAGAGGTTGGATTTTAAATTTGGATATACTCTCCGCTAAACTACTCAGTTCATCTAGCCGTATATTTTCCAAATTAATTTGATATTTACTACTATTAAGAAGTAGATTAATTCGTGGTAGTACGGTAACTTGACTTAATTCGATAGATTTTCCATAAAATTTTTCGTCTCTAATCTGCAGGGTACATTTTTCTTCAATGGATACGAGGTATGATTTGTGTTGATTAAATTCGATGAGTCGTTCGTCATGGCATTTTAAATTTCCTAATGTTTCTTGTGAATTATATATTATGTAACGATTTTGAATTTGATGGATAGAGTTTCCTTGAATTTGGGATGTGGTGCAATCGACTGGTTTTATTTGTTGTATTAGTGAATTGATACAATTATCTCTGAAGTTAATGTTGTTGCACAGGTACAAGCCTGGGATTTGTGTACATTCTTCTTTTTGATTGAGAATCTCTTGTTTGTTCTTGAGTAAGTAGGTTGAAATGGGAATGAGCAGGCTTTGATTAAGGGGTATAGGTAAAACTTGGAAATAGTCATAGGTTTGTATTTGGAATATGGGAATTTGAAAGTTGATATATACTTTATAATTTTGAGTATGTGTTTTGATAGAGGCTAATTTATAGTAGTCACTCAGTGGAGCTTTAATTACAGATTCTTTAGGATAAAGTTG
>NW_019416840.1:34073-53843 GCF_000390285.2 Anoplophora glabripennis
GTTTTTGGAGCATAAGGTGACCTCAGTAATGTAAATGTTAATAACTTGATAATTACTCATTTTATGGAAGTCTAACAAGTATACATTATTTACGTAAAAAATACTAGTAAATTCTATAACGTACGAAAAACGAATATTTGTACAGTGCCGCACAATTTAGGGGGGATAAAAGGTGAAACGACACCTATCGCACGCCACTAGAAGAAGCCAATAAATGGTTTCTGCCATATTTATGCATCCTTTAAGCTAGTAAATCTGTCTGTTGAGTTTGATAAAGAAATATTAACTAATACCGGAGCTACAGGAAAAAATAGTTTATTATTTTTAAATTTCAACGCCCTGTATCTCGAAAATGAGCCGCTTTAGGACATATGTTTATTAAGTAAACTGCGCTTATTTTTGGATTTTTTACATACCATATCCGTTTGTAACACCTATTCATTAACACCCTGTATATAATTAGCCATCCTCTATCCTAAACTGTAAAAAAAAACTGATTTAATTTAAAAAATTATGATAACGCCACTAAACAAAATTGATGTGCCTGGGAATTTTTGCGAAAAGGTCTTCATTTCCATTTGATGAATTTATTTCATACTTTTAAAACACGCGTTATTATAATAATGTATGTATGCACTTATAATTTATAACACAAATACTGACTGGTTCATATTTGATATTCAATATTTTCAAGTGTTCGAGTAACCAACTGTATCCATCAAATAAATAAATTTTAATAACAAAAATAATAAAAATGCCACAAATAAATAATTACAGACAATAAGAGATAAAATACGAGTATATTGTCGATATTTCAGATGCTGAAATACAGTTCAAAATAGCTACAGTTCAGCTATTAATACTAGAAAATCAGCAGCAGGTAATTTATGTCACAGAATTTAATATTGGCAGTGGATATTTACAGTACAACGAACAATGTTGTAGAAAGACTCATTAAAAATTTAATTATCATAAACTACTTCTTATTGCGCCTGAAAAAAAAGACGGCTATAATATGAATAGCTATAAAACATTTTAATTTGCAATCGTTTTTCCTTAATTAACGTTTTTAATATTACTTTCTGAGTGGAATACGAAGTTATAAAAAATAGGTTTTTAATGTAACGATATCACATCTTATTTTTCTTGAAAAAGGAGCTTGTTGAAAGATTTATTTTTCCAGTAATTAAATATTTGGGAATACAGATTATTATGAATGTATTCTAACAGATTCCAACAATGCATTATACAATAGTTTGTGCAAAAAATACTTCCAATCGTATCGTTCCATCATCTTGTTGTCTTTCCAATGACACTAATTAATTGTTAATTAGTTTTATACAGGGTATTTGTAAATAAGTGCGAAATATTTTAGGGGGAGGTTGTCGAAGTTATTTTGTGACAAAAAGTTCATATAAACGTAGGTCGAAATATGCTTCGTTTCCGAGATATATTTCGCACTTATTTACAAACATCCTGTATATGAGGATGTGGTGGTGTGGTGTTATAGTAAGTATACGTAGTGACAAATATTTTATAAATATATCTGCCGAAATTATGTGCCGTCGATTTTCAGTATTCGTTTTTTAAATTTAATGAATAACTGAAGAAAATACATAAAAAATTAACAGCTTGTATATTGCAAATATAAAATGCTGTTGTGTGCATTGATGTCAACAATTTTTAAAGATGTACACACAAACATCATTGAAAATCATTGGAGAAATATGCATTTAAAAGAAATTAATTTATTTTAACTATATCTTGGTAATAAAGGTCTTGGTAATAAAGATATTTCATATTTTCAAAATCAAAATATCTTATTTTTCTAAAGTCCTATTATTTTATTTTTTATTTATAGTACGTTTATGTGAAACATTTTCTATATTGTGGCGAATGCGCTAATACTAAATATAGTTACGTGTTTTAATTATAAAGTTAAAAATTCTACTGATGAAGAATCAATTTGTATTAAAATATAATTAAAACTTATCGCTTGAATTGCATTACCATAATTGGACATAACTTATAAATATAATAGAAATAATTTAAAATAAAATGTGTAGCTTCTCCCAATAAAGCCCACCTTTAGATTTTGATTGTCCTGGAGATTTTCATAGATTTTAAGATGAACGTATAATAAATAGATATAGACATAACTTTCTACTACAGAGGAGCTCTTCCATCCACCATGCCGTTTGATGATTGTAAGATCAGCACCTTTATTTGCCAATAAAGTTGTTGAAGTGTGCCTCATATATACAATGGCTAGTATATGCTTCTGGATTTGCGATATTCAGGAATGAACCAACTATTGAGGGTACCTTCGCCAATGTGTTGATTCCAACAGGCTGAGAAGTACATTTTTGATCGATGTATATTATAAAAATTTGTCTTGTGTTAGGCGAATATATTTTCTGCATATTTCAACAACATTCGCGCAAAATCCTTCTTCTATAATTGTAAATTTTCTTGAAATGCCAATCTTGGTGTCGGGTATTAAAAGAAGTAGGTAACTGCCAACGTCCTGTACGTCACTAATTTTCAAATTTGTTTATTCGCAGCATCGACAAGCACCAGAAATTCCCATTATTAGTGCAACCTAAAATAATTCAAAGTTCACGATATACCTAACACCATGTAAAAGGTAAAGAGATATTATCTTAATCATTAAATATTCTTCAATATGTGCTCTTTCCAATACTGCAGCTTTTTTTGCTTTATTTCCTCTCGATTCACTCTCATTCAAATAAGCAGTAAGCTTGTTATATTTTCCAACATCTATATTTATATAGACCTTTATAGTAGCCTTCAACAACGAATACTTCGACCACATAAATGAAATTGCATATTTTATCTTTAAATTTAAAAAATACAATAACATGACTTATTGTCATTACTCTCCGTGTTTTCCTCCATTCGTTAAATTCGGCGAACACTTTTTCGTAATGTTCCCTTGATTTCGCTGGCAATAAATGGAAAATTGCTTCTTGAGCTTCTTCAAAAACAGCCACAGGAACACAATTACTTTGTTAAGATTTTATTTTATTTGGTATATATCTATTGATATATAGTAAGCACTTTTAAATATATAAATAATATTTTCGGACACTGAGGGACATCTATGGAAAAGTGGAAAGGTATTTGTATTTAAATTTTTAAAAAAGATAACACTATCGGTTGCCGAAAAACGTTGCTTCGCGTAAAGATCGTTTCTCGTAGAGTTTTTTGTTCGAGTTTTGTAAAATGGTTAGCTGTCGTGGGTGTCGGCAAAATAATTACTATTGCTAATTATTATACTTGATTTGCACGGATTAAAACCACGATTCGCAACAAAAGGCATCGCTGTTTAGTTCTTGTAAGTTTTAGTTGAGGAGCGTGCCAGAATTTCTTTTGAATTGAGCCATATTTGTCTGTTACGTCTCCATTGTTATAGGGAATTCGGCATTGGAGACGTTTTACCTGGGAGGTAGTAATTTTTTTGTCCTAGGACAATTTTTTTTGGAGAACTCCTCCCAACGAGTTTTGTAAGCCAGAGTTTTGTATGCCAGAATTTCGTCATCGGTCGGAAAATAAACCGCTGCAGATTTAAATACAATCCACTCGGCCAGCGACCATCCCTCGTTCCGTGGAAAAGGTGCCACCTCATCGCGTGTCCTGTTACACTTTAAGGCGTCACAGATAAGTACCAAGCACTTAATAATTTCGAAGATTCAACCTTTTTCTTTTTTCCACCGATTCGACAGATTAACATTAGCCATAAGCGTTGGCTCCTTTATAAATAAAATTAGTTTAAGATTATTTAGCATAAGAATTTCCATTATCCGACCTTACTTGAAACAGTTGTCGGTTACAATTTAGCAAGGGTAAGACTCCTTTGGTATATTTTTTTTAGATGTGTATTTATATATATGTTTTGTCTTTCTACAAATGTCCATATACATTTAAATTTAAAGTAACCTGTATAAATATTCAAATCATACTATAATAAATCTATATTGAATGTTTAGTGGTTTCCTCATTATAGTTCTCTAAGTAAATTTTCGGTTGAGGGTACTTAGAAATTACAGAAATCACTTGGCGCCCTCAAATCTGTTTAATTTTCTTGTGTTTTGTTAATTTGTTTTCTGTTGTAAGAACCCACGCCCCCACTGAAAAGTTAACTAGCCAAAAAAAAGGGATTAATTCCAAGGGAAGGGTTACAACTTTCTTGCATTTTTACCAAATTCAGATATAACTGTTTATTAAATAATTGATAATAAATAATGTACCAAAACAACCAGTAGATATGACAAAACCTACCACGTTTTATTGAGTACTAAGGAATATCAAGTCGTGCGAATATCTTTTTATTAAATTCCAATAATTCTGACTGTGATGTGATTATTATGGATAAAACGTTGTATTGCATTCGTGTTTTAATTGCGTTTTATCCACTTAAGAAAATAAAACGCTCGAACTACGTTCTCGCGTTTAAATATTCTAGCGTGAATAAAATGCTACCTAAAACACTTATACAATAAATAACTATTATTGCATCCTATCTACCGGTAGATATTAAAAATGACTATTTCAGAAGAAATCCGAGCAGTTCATCTTTAGTCATAAGTAAAACAAATGCATTAAAACGGACTTTAAAATTAATTTTAGTTAATAAATATTTACACATTCCCAGAAATTCCGGACCCCAAAGGACCAGAATAATTCCACCCCTCACCGTTTGTTCCTTTTAAATCCTCTTGATTAAAACAATATGCGGAAAATTAGTTTCAGGTATTCCGTGATACGATTATGCTATCGTGTTTTTGCAGTGTGTCGTAATACTTTTTTTGTTGAGGCCCGGCAAACTTATTTAATTCGCCCTCATATTATTTTTCCGTGGAAAGTTTTAAAATACATGAAGTTCCTTAATTAAAATGAATTTGTAACTTTTCGCTGAGCGTAAGTTTGGATCAAGGTAAGACGCACAGGTGTGCATAAAATCGAAAGATTCAAGATGACGTTTGCCATTAGTGTCTAAAGATAATAATTACATTTCGTTCCGATTAATTTCATGCCGTCAATTCTTGTTGGTACAGGTGAGTACACAGGTAAACTAAATCTGTCCACCAAGGCAAAATATTTTTGTATGGCATTTCTAAAGTATATAGGTTATACAATAAAAATGAACCTAATGCCGTACAAAAATATCAATACCGGAAGCCAGAAAAATTATTGATTTTCCGAAAATTTTGGCCCGGTTTTTGGTGATTTACTACAGTACGGCATTTATACTGCAAGTTTCGGATTGATACGTAGATAACTTTTTTTGTGACGCCTTACGTATCTGCTAATACAGGGGTTAGAAATGAAGGGCGCAACCCTCTATTTTAGCCCCCATTGTTTCAAGTAATTGAAAAATTTACGGCATCGATTCCACATGATTATTTAACTCTACAAATAATTCTTAGCAACTATGCCGACTGAAAATTATGGTTAATGCAAAAGTTTATAAATAATTACTTGAATTTTGGAATTGAGTTTTATTTTTTTTTCGATAAGATCGTTAATTCCTGTACGGCAACCACTTTCTTGATAAAATGTAATCAAAAACTATCATACTAAATCATGGACGGTTATAATTAATGGTACAAATTAAAAATTCGAATTAGAAAACAAATAAATATATTGTGAAAATTTACAATATTTCGAAAATTCCTTGTTATCAACTAAAAATTCTAATAATAAACTAAACTATTCAAAATATTATGGCTGTAATTGACTTTTCATAAGTAAAAAAATAAAAAAAATGTACATTTTTAACTAGTGGATTTTACATAGCTGATAATATTTTTCATTAAATTTTTACTACATTTTTAGGTCATTTGTTGGAACAATTCTCCGAAACTGTATAAGTCCAAAATGAGTTTTATCCTAATTTCAAGAGAAATTTAATGTATACCGTATAAATTATGATGGCATTGTCTTTAAGTTAAAAAAAAAATTGTGTCGAGAAAAATTTCACAGCTATCCTCGCAAGAAATTACATGATTTTAGGTGATTACACAAAAAATAGTAGATAACTTAAAAACTAGAAGAGATAGGTATAGGGAATCCTGATACCGTTCGAAAGAGAATAAAATTTTGTATCAGAACATAGAAAAACATACAGGGTGTTCCATTAGAAAAAACCGAATTATGAATGTTTGAAGTTAACTAAACTCGGCATTAAATTTCTAGCACCGTGTATGCAATTAAGCCACTTTTGAAATTCCCCCCTATAAATATTGTTACTTTATCTTTTTTACTATAAAATACACATGGTTTGAAGCTAGTCACTGTTTCTCTCCATTTTTTTGAAAAAAATTAAATATCTCGAAAACGGTTAATTTTAGGAATAGGGAAACTTCATAAAAGTCCACCTAAAATAACACGTAAAATAGAAAATTGCAATATATATAGGGTGTTCCATTTAAAATAAGCAAGTTGATGGCGACTTCCGGTATAACCGGAAGTGGTACGTGGACGTTATTATTTTAGTTGAGAAGGGCATGCCCGAAAACCCGGTATCTCAAATTTTCAAAATTCAATTCGAAGTAGTCACTGAAATAATTCTAATGGGCCGTCACCGTGGGACACCCTATATGTTTTGAAGTAACAGTACCTTCGCATTTGCATATTTGCAATTTCTGTTACAATTGTTTGAACAATTTATTTATGCAAAAATTGTGATGAAGCCATTGACATACAATATTATGTTTAAAATTAGTTATAGTGGTTTGGTCTTCAAGTGAGGAGAAAAACTCTAAGTAGTATGGAAAACTTTATTCTACTAATTTTGCTGGTAACACGAGACACAACCGAGCAGGAACTAGGCTTCAAGACTTCTGGTTCGTGCCTCGAAATGTTTTCGGTTTTTATCCTTGTCCCCAGGTACCTACTTTTATTACCTTATCCTAATTAACACTTATCCGGGTCATTACCTACTCGGTTTGTGCTTATGTACCCTAATAAACAACAACTAATTTATGTTNTGTCCCCAGGTACCTACTTTTATTACCTTATCCTAATTAACACTTATCCGGGTCATTACCTACTCGGTTTGTGCTTATGTACCCTAATAAACAACAACTAATTTATGTTTACAGCCTACTTATTCTAATCTCATTTGCTAAATACATTTATTTCAGATAATCTCGAATAATTCAAAGTATAATTTATATGGCTCGTAAATTCCCGGAAAGCAAAATATAATTATTCGGGCAGGTACTAAATGTATGTATTTGCTACATAGTAAAAATAATTTAAAAGTGCATTTGTTACAAAAACAACTTTAAGATTGCCGGTTATAATGTTTTATTAACGGCATATTACTTAAAAATAATTTTACATCTTAAATAATTTTTTAGCAACAATGTCGACCATTTTTCAATGATCGGAAACCATAAGGGTCAGAATATAGGGGTTTGCATCCGGGGTTTCTCACTCCTGTATCGACAAATATGTACGGCATTACTGAGAAATATTTCTATATGATATTGTAAGTCTTATTATAGAAAGGCCGTACAGTAGTAAATAATTTGTATTAAGGAGAAAATAGTAGTAAAAATAAAATCAATTCTTGCAAGGAATACTTTTTTGCAAAAACATATTTCAAGCCATTTAGAACCATTTTTTTTGTATGGCATTTTGTTTTTGTTGATTATTGTTGTCAGTATTAACAAAATATATTAATGCCGTACAAAAATTTTTCACCATGAGATCCTACTTTTCAGAGGGAAATTAATTTTCCTATAGTAAGCACATGTTTCATGAAAAATGTACGGCATGGCCAAAAATGTCATTATGTTATAAAATAGAATTAAAATTAGTGAATTTGATGTTGGTTCAAATCACCCCCCATACGCTACTTACAAATAGAGGGTTGCACCCTGTATTCCTAACCCCTGTATCAGCAAGTACGTACGGCGTCGCTTAAAAAATTATCTATGTATCGATCCGAAACTTGCAGTATAAATGTCGTAATAATAACCAAAACTCAGGCCAAAATTCTCGGAAAATCAAAAATTTTCCTGGCTTTCGGTATTGCTATTTTTGTACTGCATTAGGCCGAGGTTCATTTTTTTTATATAACCTATATACTTTAGAAATGCCGTACAAAAATGTTTTGCCGAAAACCACCCCCCTTGGTGGACAGGTTTTGCCTACCTGTACCAACAAGAATTGACGGTATAGTTTCTAAAGTTATGTAGTAGTATTGATTTATAAGTAATTCATGCTGGGTCAAATGACCCCTTGAAAAAAAATTCCGATGGGGTTTATTCTATACCCTTATATGGCTGAATTCGTCTTTACAAGGGCTATCCTTTATACTAAAAAATATAGAGCGTCCTATTAAAAAAAAATGTCGGTAATGTTATGGGTCTGTCAAACATGGCTTAAAAAAATAGAAAATATTGCTGACAATTTCTATTTACTAATTTACCTGTTTCAGCGATTTTTTTAAATTTCAACTGGAAAATTTGAATTTTGTTTCATCGTTTTGGGATACTCTGTATATTTATATCAAAGAGCAGATAATAACAGATAATACGAGCACCATCATACAGAAACGCATCCAATACTTCGGCAAAGTTAAAAAAGTCACTGACTAAAGATTTGTCGCAAGTCTCGGTACAATCAGATAGAAACGTGCCGAGAAAGTATTGTGAAAAGTTAGTATCACTTGAACGTGTCATATTGGCATCATTTCGTGTCGACTACACCTTGAACCATTATCTGTAGATCATAGCGCGGGACCCTCGTCGGTGCGGCTATAATAAAATACAATTTCGTCGCGAGCACTCCGATATCTATCGAAAAGAGCCGTAAAAGGGCATGTAACAGTTTAATGACCAATATTGCAGTATCTACTACAGCAATCGACAAATAATCTCATAAAATAAAAAAATAATGACTCTAATTTACTTGGACTATAGATAATGCTTGTCACTCGACCATTATAATTGCTACTTATAATTCTTTATCAATTTTACTTAATTTAGGTTATGTTTTAAGAGTTATTACGTTTTTTAAATTAATATGTGAAATAAAATGTTTGCACAAACCTTTTAAGATATTTGTGAAAAGCTGTGAAATCACTATTTATACATCCTTTTGGCATATACATGTGCTCCAATGAAAACTTCCTGCATTTTACTTGGAAATAGTCTTTTAAATTAGCAACTATAGACTAGGCGGTATCTGTTTTGGTTGGGTGAATCGTATATCCACAGAGATTTTTGGCTTTTTGGCTTTCAAATATTACTAGAAATGAAAATTTTTCTATGCGCATAAAAAAAATGTGGGCTTAACTTTTGGCGGCACTGTATGTTAAAAAAATTCGAGAAATGTCATATTTTTCTTCCTATTTAATTATGTACCTTTTCAAGAGTTGATTTTAGGCGAAAATGGAAGAGGAAAAAAATGTTTGTAATTAAATTTTTTACAAAACATGACTAGATACAAATCGAATGAATCATGTTTATTATTGTAAAAATCGAAAAAATCGCCAAAATTGGGGTTAAAAAACATTACTTTTTAGGGAATTTTTTTGGGGTTTTTAAATTGGGTATAGGACCTTCATACTTGGCTCAAGAAAACTTCATGTAGAATCATCACACCAAAATCGATTCGATAGATTTTACATAATAATTTTGCAATCTAGATTTTGAAAACAAAATTGCAAATTTTCAAAATTTTTCACAGCAAAAACCAAGACCCTTAGATACTTGAAAATTTAATCACATATAGAAGGGCTATCAAGCTTTCAAACGCTTTTTGAAAAATTCGAATCCGTCAATTAGGAGATCTCTGGCGCTTGTTTAAACGTTGGTCGAATTTTTGTACATACTTATAAATAATTAGAATAACTTTGTGAATATTCAATCAAATCAAATTTTTTAAAGCAGGTTTTAAAAGTTATTGGATTCTTAAAAAATAAACAGATTGATTGGTCAATTGGTTAGGTATATAGCCGATCAAAGTTCACCGTCATTTATACCAAATGTACTGGGACATCCGGGCTAATTTTTCGAAAAATACTTTTGGTATTCCGAGTACTTACCAGGTCTAAGTTTGCAATACTTTTCTTCATTGTCAACCTACTTTAAAACGTGTTTAAAGTTATTTATGCAAGCGAGAAATTCAAGAAAATCGTACGGGTGGTGGTGGTGGGGGAAGCAGAGAGCGCGGCCGCTTCGGCCTGCTCGAAATTAAATCGGCGAGTTCAAAACCGCGACGCGCTTAAAAATTTTTAATATCTCAGCTTCTAAAGGTCCGATTTTATGATTTTTTTAATCGATGTCTCGCGATTGAAAAAAAAATGTAACTAGCGTATTTTCAAATGCATATCGTTAATAATAAATTATTGGTCTTTCAACCGTCCGATAATTATTTATTTTTAAACTTCCTTTAATTATCAACTTTATTTTTTTATTGTATCAAAGATAAGTGTATAAACTTATATACTGTTTATCAAAGATCAAAAACAAATTTATTTAAATATTCTAAAATTGTTTAAACAACAATTATTTTCAAAATATGTCGAAAAGTAGTACCTAATATAATGAGTTAATTTCTCATTTGCTTATATTTTAAACAATAAATAATATTTGAATTATACTTTAATCACAAAAAAAAATTAATATTAAAAAAAGAATCTTTCTTTCATTTCAATATAATATTGTTTCATTGTTTATAAGTACAAAAATTCGACCAATGTTTAAACAAGCGCCCGAGCTCTCCTAATTGACGGATTCGAATTTTTCAAAAAGCGTTTGCAAACTTGAGAGCCCTTCTATATGTGATTAAATTTTCAAGTATCTAAGGGTATTGGTTTTTGCTGTGCAAAATTTTGAAAATTTGCAATTTTTTTTTCAAAATCTGGATTGCAAATTTATTATGCAAAATCTATAGAACCGATTTTGGTGTGATGATTCTACATAAAATGAAGTTTTCTTGAGCTAAGTATGAAGGTCTTATACCCAATTTAAAGACCCCAAAAAAATTCCCTAAAAAGTAATGTTTTTTAAACCCATTTTTGTCGATTTTTTCGATTTACATAATAATAATCATGATTCATTCGATTTGTAACATAATTTGTAAAAAAATTAATTATAAACGTTTTTTTCCTCTTCCATATTCGCCTAAAATTAATTCTTGAAAAGATACATAATTAAATAGGAAGAATATGAAATTTTTTTCGAATTTTTTAAACATATTGTGCCGTCAAAAGTTAAGCCCACGTTTTTTTTATGCCCATAGAAAAATTTTCATTTCTAGTGATATTTGAAAGCCAAAAAGCCAAAAATCTCCGTGGATATACGATTCACCCAAATATGGACTTTTTGAAACAGATACCGTTTGGACTACTAAGATTTATATTTATTTTAAGAGCTTCAGTTTATTCAGATGATGTAGGTATTTGAAAAATTTATATAAATTTATGTATTTTTTCCTGTTTATTGTTATTTGCGCTTATTGAACGTTTTATAATTCCTTAGTACTTAAAGTTTTCCTTTATTGCAAGCTTTACCGAAAACAAGATTCACTTCCTTGAAAATATGATAAAATCGATTAAGCCGGATAATAATTTTAATCAAAAACTTGCTGGAGTAACTTGATTGAGTTTCGGTGTCACATTTATAAATTAGGGTCCTTATACCATAAATTAATCAACCTGTGATGTTCTTAAATGATGACATTATTATAAAGGAAGATTTAGATAATCATATTATTCACCAATCTTTCGCCTAAAAATTAATTTTCTACATTATTTACAAAACCTTCAGTTTTATTACGATAACAATTTTAGAATTGATTTTTATTGTATTAATTACTGGAACCCCCGCTGTAATAATGCTATCCTCAGTTACATTGAAACTCAATAGGGATATAGAATAGTTAAAAATTGTATAACCACCATATATAGAATTAAAAGGAATAGGCCAATCAATAGAAGTTTTGTTTGTGACAAAAATACTAGTAGAAAACGGACTGTGCCATCATATAAAAGACAGTCTGTAGATATAGTGTGTTTCACTTAAAGTCGGAACACCTCCGCATTTAGGATGGTGTTGGCTGATTTCCAAAATTATTTTTTTTTTGTGATAGTACTCAAAAAGGCCTATACTTTACTACATTATATTTTTTGACATGTGTTCTTTTCTACAGCCTACTATGATAAGAAAAGATCCTCAAAAATTAAGAAACATATTAAGCATTGTTTTAAGAAAGAAATAGATAGCATTTATTTCGACTTGATCACTTGTCCTGTATTAACAATAGAAATATTTTGAAGGTATTTTTTCATAATTATATTAACCGAAGGTATATCCATGCAATTTCATTGATTGTGAACCTGTGGATATTCTTTGTTTTGTTCCTGCATTTTTTTTAACATTTACGCGAAATCTTGACATCAAACGTGAATTTTAAAGTTTTCTTACAAAATGTACTTTTCTGTTCTAAAGAATACATTTTTAGGTGTCCTTGTATACCGTTTGGGAAATTCTATTACATTTTGTAAGTTGTTTATGAACCAATTTACAATACATTATAACTAACAATATTCAAAATTGTATACTTATATAGGGTGTATCACGAAGAGGGCCCAATAGGATTATCTCAAAAGTAGTCAAAATTGAAATCTGAAAATTTGTATACAGGATTTATCACAAAGATGTATTCAATGAAAATAGTGTCAACTTTCTCATCATCAACTATGCTATTTCAAATGGAACAGTCTGTATATTTTTGCATTCTTTTATTCTACCTAAGATCTAGACTTATTTCATATAAGGTATTATAGGAAAAAATGTGTCAGTTTTCAAGTTATTCAATCTCTCAGTTGCATCCGTCAATTTTCGAAAAAAATTTAATGATGCAAGTAATTTTTGAAAACAGAATAACTCCGACATTTACTCCGTATAACACCAAAATTTGTAGATTGAAAGCAAAACTCCACACCCCAAAAATAAGCAAAATCGAATATTACGTATTCGAGTTATTTACAAAATTCAAAAAAATTTCACGAACTTTGAGTCATCTGGCTTTATTTGCTTTTGCAAATTTGACATAAACTGGTTGAATTCCATTGCTTTTAAATTATCCATACCAAATTTCATTAATAAATAAAGCAAAATGTCGGAGTTATTCTATTTTCAAAAATGACTTACATCCCTCAACTTGAAAACTGTCACATTTTAGCCTTACCTTATATGAAAATAGTCTAGAATTTGCTGTATAATTAAAAAATGCATAAAATGTTCCATTTGAATTAACAGAGCTGATGATGACTTCCGGTATAACCGGAAGTACGAAGAAGTTGACACTATTTTCATTGAATAGATCACTTTTGATAAAGCCCTCTATTCAAATTTTTCATTTTTCAATTTTGACTACTTTTTGAGATAATCCTACTGGGCCCTTTTCGTGATACACCCTGTATATCCACTGCCCCTCAGCTCCCGATCTTCCCCCACTACTCGATTGCGCACGCGCGCTCGGCCGTTTTTAAGCATATTTTAGTAATTTTTCACCTATTTCACATCATTTTATCGGAAAATTAGAATATACGTTTTGTAATATTATTTTTCCACGTTTATAAAAAATTAATTAATGGTAAATTGGAGTAGGAAATACAGGGTGTCCCAGAATAAGGTGTACAATGGAAGACCACAGATTCGTGGACTCAAAATATGCAGATTTAGGTTAATTCACCTTAATCCGAAATCGCTTCGTTTGGCCGCCAGATGACTCAAAGTTCGTGAAATTTTTTTGAATTTTGTAAATAACTCGAATACGTATTATTCGATTTTGCTTATTTTTCGGGTGTAGAGTTTTGCTTTCAATCTACAAATTTTGGTGTTATACGGAGTGTTTTTTAAAACTTACAACTCCTAGAAAATCGATGTATGGTGTCTGTTCATAATTTTTTCCTCTTTCGGGCAATAATGACAACTATTTTTTATTTGATAGGTGATACCATTTAGAAATTTTTGGGCCTCTTGTAAAATTTTGATTAAATGAGTGGTTTGAGTACAAAAAATATTTTTTAAATGTATACATTATCTTGCCTACTCCAATACTTAACAAAGTGCCAATAGGTTCTGATTTTGTAGATTGACTGTAATTTCAGTTTGTTCTTTAAATCATTGTACCTGCCAATTCTGTTTTACTAGAAACAGAATAATAAATGAACAAGTGTATGGTCAAGAAAATCCACATGCTATAAAAGTGAAACAATATCAGAATGAATTTCGCATCAATGTTTATTCTGGGATCATTGATAGCATTATTATTGGCTCTGTTATTCTACCCAATAGACTGCATGGGGAAATTTATTTAGAATTTTTGCAAAACCCGAGATATTGAAAGATGTGCCAGAATTATCCAGAGCTAACATGTGGTTCATGCATGTTGCCGCTCCACCACATTTCACTGTAAATGTCCGGCAGTATCTGAACCAAAGATTTCCTCGTCGATGGACCGATAGAGGGATAATGTTTCTGTTAACTGGCCTGTACGTTCACCAGACTTAACACCTTGCGACTATTATCTTTGGGACACTCTGAAAACAATAGTGCATGCTTCCACATCTAACACTGAAGAAGAGTTGTGGAGGCATATCCAAAATACCATAAATGTTTTAAAAAAGAACCCTTAAGAATTTTTATAATAAGTTGTACTAAATTTAATAACATCAACTTTGTTACTTTTATCTCCAGCATTTTTTATTCTATTTGATTGTTTTTACGAATCATTTCAATAAAATTAGGCACTTTTAATTCGTCGTATGTGTGTATCCATATCGAAAAATGAAGTAACATAAGGTATATCTAATCGTAGTAAAGACTCATTAATAATTGGCAGGTACAATGACTTAAAGATCAAATTGAAATTACAGTCAATCTACAAAATCAGTGACTACTACCACTTTGTTAAGTATTGTAATATGGGTCGCAAGATAATGTAGACATTTGAAAATTATTGTTTTGTACCCAAACTGCTCATTTAATCAAAATTCTACAAGAGGTCTAAAATCTTCCAAATAGTATCACCTATCAAATAAAAAATAGTTGTCATTATTGTTAGAAAGTGGAAAAAGTTATGAACAGTTATTATCATCATATATCAATTTTGTAGGAGTTTTGAAAAATATTCTATATAACACCAAAATTTGTAGATTGAAAGCAAAAGTCCACACCCCAAAAATAATCAAAATCAATTACTACGTATTCGAGTTAATCGATTAATACGTATTCGAGTTAGTTTCAAAATTCAAAAAAATTTCACGAATTTTGAGGCCATCTAGCGGCTACACAAAGCGATTTCGGATATACGTGAATTAGACCAAATTTGCCTATTTTGAGTCCATGAATCTTCCGTTGTACACTTTATTCTGTATATAAGCATACAGGGTGTCTCACGGCCCATTAGAATTATTTTAGAGCCTACTTCGATTTGGATTTGGTAATTTGGGATACCAGGTTTTCGGGCATGCCCTTCTCAACTAAAATAATGGCGTACAACTTCCGGTTATACCGGAAGTCGCCATCGACTTGAGTATTTTAAATGGAACACTATATATTTTTGCAATTTTTGATTCTACGTCTATTTTAATGTTCATCCAGAATCCTCAACTCGTGCCGCAGAGTATGATTTAGGCATTTCAGGAGCGTCCATTCACAGGATGCTTAGAACTAATGAAATGCATCCATACAAATTTAAGTTACTTTCTGCTCTTCATACGGGTGACGCCGTGCAACGTGTACAATTTCGTGAAACGATGTTAGTGCGATACCAAGAAGATCCACAATTTTTGCAACATATTATATGGACAGACGAGTCAAAATTTACGAGAGAAGGTATTATTAATAGACATAATACTCATTTATGGTCATCTGAAACTTTCAAAATAAATTTAGCGTAAATGTTTTTTGTCTAATTAAAGATAACCAAATTTCTTACAATATCTACGAAGAAAATTTAAATGTCGACAGATATCTCAATATTTTGCAAACGGTTGTGGCAGATTTTCTAGATGACATACCTTTAGACCAACTAAGGAAGTGTTGATATCAATTAGACGGGACTCCACCTCACTGTCACAATCAAATCTATCAACAGCTGACTGAAATGTTTGAAGATAGATGGATGAGACGCCTAGGACCGTGGAATTGGCCAGTAAGGTCTCCCGACCTCACTCCATTAGATTTTTATGTTTGGGAAGTAATAAAGCAAAAAGTTTATTCTACACCCGTTGCTTCAAAAGAGGATTTGATTGCTCGAATACGAAGAGCGTTCCATGAATTGTCTGCAGCTGAAATAGCAAAAGCGGTGACTGATAGTGTTATCTCTAGAATCCACAAGTGTTTAGCTGTTAATGGGGGTCATATTGAACACTTATGATTTTTTAAGTCATTTTTTTATCTTAATGCATTATTTTTATCAACATACATAATTAAAATTGTGTATTACTATGTATGAAGTTGATTTTTTGGAATTTTTCTTAACTTTATTCTGCTCATTGGTGGAAAATTGGGATATGTCTCATTAAAAACTGTAAATGTTCTGCTTAGAAACCCATTTCAACGTCTGTGAATAATTAAAACTGAAATAAATAACTGGTGACAGTTTAGCTGTTTGTTTTGAAGTTTTGCTAAAAGTTCCACAGCTATCCTCGCAAGAAATTATATGATTTTAGGTGAATACACAAAAAATAGTAGATAACTTAAAAACTAGAAGAGATAGGTATAGGGAATCCGTTCGAAAGAGAATAAAATTTTGTATCGGAATATAGAAAAACATACAGGGTGTTCAATTAGAAAAAAAACGACTTATGAATGTTTGAAGTTAACTAAACTCGGCATTAAATTTCTAGCACCCTGTATGCAATTAAGCCTCTTTTGAAAGTATGGATGGGAAGCTTAGGGGTCTAGCTATCCCCCCCCTATAAATATTGTTGCTTTATCTTTTTTACTATAAAATACACATGGTTTGAAGCTAGTCACTGTTTCTCTCCATTTTTTTGAAAAAAATTAAATATCTCGAAAACGGTTAATTTTAGGCATAAGGAAACTTTATAAAAGTTCACCTAAAATAACACGTAGAATCCAAAATTGCAATAATATATAGGGTGCTCCATTTAAAATAAGCAAGTCGATGGCAACTTCCGGTATAACCGGAAGTGGTACGTGGACGCCATTACTTTAGTTGAGAAGGGCATGCCCGAAAACCCGGTTTTCCAAATTTTCAAAATTCAAATCGAAGTAATCTCTGAAATAATTCTAATGGGCCGTCACCGTGAGACACCCTGTATATCTTCAGACTGTCTTCTATTATGATGGCACAGTCCGTTTGCTATTAGTAATTTTGTCACAAACAAAAACTCTGTTGATTGGCCTATTTAATATATGTGTTGTATTAACAACAAATTTAGTGTATTTTTGAAGTATCGGAAACATTTTAAATCACATTTTTCTGACTGGAAAAATACATAAATTATTTTTAATAAATAAATAATTACATGGTAATTTTACTACAAAAAGCAGTGGATTTAAGTTAAATGTTAGTTTCCAATCCATTAACCTTTTTTCGGCCATAACCTGACTCTCGCTAATGATACCGTTTCGCATATTTTTTCCAGGCATGAAAACATCACATCAACTCTAAATTCGCGAACTAGACATGGCAGCACCAGAACCAGAAGGCCAGAATAGCACAGAGAACTCCTTCAAGTCCAAAACTCCAACAGAACCGGATGCTAATTGTAAGAAGTCGCCGAATAAAAACAAGGACGGCAAAGGCAATAAACAGAATAAAGACAACGTGACCAGGGTCGTTGTTGTGGCGTTAACACCAGAAAGGCGAAGAGAAACATGGAACAAAAAGGTGGAGTTCCTCCTTGCCGTGGTAGGCTTCGCTGTGGACCTGGGGAATGTTTGGAGATTTCCCTACATCTGTTATCAAAATGGTGGAGGTGGGTCTTTTTAATGCATTCTTAAATATTATCTAAAAGTTAAGCTGTTATACATATACATAATAAGGTCCGGACTAGGGATAGTTCATCCTTAAAATGATATCGACTTTTTACCAGTATACCAATTATTAAATAGTTTTATCTGTATTACAGGAAATGCAATTTTAAACATTTTTTTTACTCTTACAAATTTTTCTAAAAAATGAGGGTTTTTAAGAAAATCGCGATTTTGTGAAACAGCGTCTTTACTAATTGAATCGGACAAAAAGTAAAGTATTAAGACTAGTAGGCTATGATTTCATGTGTTATTTTTGACGTTTACAAAAAAATATCAAGAAAAAGCATTTTCATTAAATTAGATTCTTTATTTTGTTTTTATTAAAGAAAGAGGAACCTTACAAACAAAACATTAAATATATATCGTTAAATAGCACTATAATAACTGTTGAAAATTTTCTCTAATACATAAATTTACTCTCCGCCGAAAATGTCTACTCTGCGCAATAACTGTGGATCATTTTTTATGGCGTTGCATTTATTATTTATACGATTCCATAAATCTGCTTCAGATACAAACAAATTGTTTGACACCCCCCAAAGAAAGAAATCACATTTATTCAGATCTGGTGATCTGGGTGGCCAATTTTCTGGACAACAATTGTTTCCTCGGCCTATCCATCTATTCGGGATCTGCTGATTCAAGAAGACTCGTACATTAGCACTGGAGCACCATCGTGTATGAACCACATTTGACATCTTAATTGCAAAGGTAAATCCTCGAGTAGCCCAGGGAGAGTAGAAAGTGGTTCCTCTTCGACTCAAACAGGTCTCGTCCATAAAAAAAATCTTCTTATGAAACCTAATATCCTGACGCAAAATGAAATTACAAAAGTTAGTTTTTGGCCCAAATCTTGAGGTAACAATTGTTGAATATTTTGGATAGGATAATGCGATGGAGCATGGCATATGATATATTAAATTGTCTAGATAATCGTCTAGTGCTGACATGAGGATCATATTCAATACTTTTTAAAAGTCGTATCTCGTTTCGTGCGTTTACTGCATGATTAACACGTCCTTCTTCGTTGCTGACTAGAAATGATCCAATCTCTCGAGCCTTCCTCGCAACATTAGCAAAGGTGTCCCGGTGTGGAATCAAACGATCAGGAAATCTTCTTCGGTACTCGTGTACAATTCATCGACAATTATCCTCACAAAACCCCAATGTTAACATGTCAACTTTTTCACGAAATGAAAATTTTGCAGGCATTTTTCAAGATGATGGTATAGTACGTGGTAATCTGCAGTTTTTGTAAACGTCAAAAATGACACATGATATTATATAGACCAGGCAATAAAGAGAAAAATATCTAGATTTTTGCGGCCCGATCCGATTTTAATGCGGTTTTTTGCATTTTGTTCAGAAAGACTGTCGGAAAAAAGTCTCGCCTTTTTTATTATCCGGAAGTGGCGGAAATGCATCGCGGGTGCATAAAGTGCATCTAGAAGTGCATCGCATCCGAGAAACTTGCCAAAGTGCACGAAATACCGCAAAAATTGGTACTCGGGGGTTTTGGGGGGCACAGAATTCGAATATGCATATATCCAGTCCACCCGACCCCCGGGGGGCGACTTCCGGCCGCCTGGAGGGCGCGGGGGGCACGTGGATTGCAAGGTTCTCCGAATGACTGGAAAAATGGATCTCGGGGGTTTTCGCGGGTGCTGATTCCGAATTCGAGGGTGAAAAATATCCCCTGTGCTCGTGGAGG
>NW_019416840.1:54530-102613 GCF_000390285.2 Anoplophora glabripennis
GGAAATATTTTGGCTAAATCAACGTCTTTTTTTTTCCTTTAGATTTAGTAGCAGCCGCCGTGTACATACGCAAACGATATTTTTCAGCCAACTCAATGGCCGTACATTTCTGTTTGCGGAAGTTGGCGAGCGCACCGTACAGTGCCAGAGCGAGATAAATCCCTGCTTCCAAGAGATCATCCACTGTTGTACCTTCCTCCTTGAATTTCTCTGCATATTGGTGGAGTTCGCAAGACTTCTCGAACAACCTGCAAAATGCCACTTTGCCTCGATAGTATGAGGCTGACGTGGTGTCGCATCCACTGAATGCATGCAGGACCAGAATGTTTGATTTTATGCTTTTATGCATTGATGATAAACTCTTTGGAGAGTACACGACCCCAGGCTTCTTCGAGGAAGGGGGATTTAAAAAGAAAATTTCTGGTTTGTCTGGAGAGAGAGCTGCAAGTAGAGCCAGCACGTCTGTGTCTTCTGAAACCACAACGACATTGCCTAGATGGTGCTCAGCAGTCTTTTTGGCCTGAAGCACTATATCCACATCCGCGTCTGCTTTACTCATTATTGATTAGATTAGATTAGATTAGATTAGATTGAGTTTCGTCCCATGATTTTCCGATAATTTTTATTCATCCTTCTTAGAAGATTAACGCCCTTCCCCAAAACAATCAGAAATAGTCATCGCACGCATTTGGCAGGGTCAAATTCGGAATCAGCACCGGCAAAACCCCCGAGATCCATTTTTCCAGTCATTTCGGGAACTTTAGATTTCATACCCCACGAGCATAGGGGTGTGCTCGCTTTTTCACCCTCAAATTCGGAATCAGCACCCGCGAAAACCCCCGAGATCCATTTTTCCATTTATTCGGAGAACCTTGCAATCCGCGTGCCCCCCGCGCCCCCCAGACGGCCGGAAGTCGCCCCCCGGGTGGTCGGGTGGACTGGATATATGCATATTCGAATTCTGCGCCCCCCAAAACCCCCGAGTACCAATTTTTGCGGTATTTCGTGCACTTTGGCAAGTTTCTCGGATGCGATGCACTTTATGCACCCGTGATGCATTTCCGCCACTTCCGGATAATAAAAAAAGGCGGGACTTTTTTCCGACGGTCTTTTTGAACAAAATGCAGAAAACCGCATTAAAATCGGACCGGGCCGCGAAAATCTAGATATTTTGGGGTAAATCGTTCTTTATTGCCTGGTCTAATAGCGCACTAGTCGTAAAACTGCATACTTTACTTTTTATCCGATTCAATTATTAATGAGACTGTTTCACAAAATCCTGATTTTCTCAAAAACGGTTATTTTTTTCGGCCCTTATTGGGCTTCCAACAAATTCACATTTTTACCAATTAAAGATATAGTAAAAGCAAATCATGTACCAAATTTAGTTGCTCTCTGTTAAGGCATTGCTGAAATATTATTGTTTTTAAAAATTTAACACTCATCTTCAGAGGCCAATAATGTGAATTTATGACGTTTCAATTTATTTATGTTGGTCTCACATTTAATACGTACTGAAACGCGGTATTGCAGTATTGACGCATATAATACATCGAATGAGCGCAGCTTTGATTATTAGCTTTGAGCTGGGCCTTTATACATCCAAAGTCGAATTTATTTAATAAATTGCTCGTTAGTTTGTATTCAGATTGACGTATAAATTTGCTATCTTACTTTATCGAGTTTAACTCAACACAGTGTCCCTAAATTACAAGATAAACGCAGCTGAATATGTCTGTATATGTGCTGCCTAGAGACTGATTTGATTAAAACTGGTAAGAGAAATCGCACAAAACCGTTTAGGAGGAATAAAGTTATAATGTATATCCTTTTATTTTCCTCAAATAAGTGTAAAAAAATAATTTGAAGTGAAATATTCTACGGTCTCCAAAATTTGATTATTTTTGTTTTAAATATTAAGAAAACTAAATACAAATAATTAATAATAACCGATTATTTGATACTGGTTTTGGTTTTAGGTGCCTTTCTGATTCCGTATACCATCATGCTCATTTTTGGTGGCCTTCCGCTTTTTTATATGGAGTTGGCCCTGGGGCAATTTCATAGAAGTGGTTGCCTTACTATATGGAAGAGAATATGTCCTGCATTAAAAGGTAAATCTATAACAAATTAAAAAATATATATGTACAGTGTGTTTCCGGATGGGTGCAACACTCTAGCGAACTTCCTGATCGTTTCGCATTTCTCGAGAAAACATTCCTGATAAAACAATTTGTTTATCTTGCGATCAAACTTGTGATGACATATGCTAAAAAAAGATAGCAAGTACATTTATTTTTTAATTTTGTCAAAAACTATTTAACAAATTTGTTTGTTTGAAAGCTAAAGAAATACTTAACTATACAGAGTGTTAATGATAAGTTTTGCCAAACGCTAATGGCGTATTCTACCGATGAAAATAATCAAAATTTGCCCTATAAAAATTTTTGATCGGACGCTTCCCTACGTAGATACAGGGTGTTAAAAATTCCAAATATTTATATTATTTTTCCTGTAATTTCACTGGCTTAGTTATTGGGGGAGAAGGGAACCTTTTTTGAAAAAAAAATCGTACATGACTGGTTTTTTAAATAATTTTAAATGTTTTTAAAATATAATTCTTGTAAAGTATTCGTAAAATTTACTGGTCTTTAGATAATTGGGAAATCAAATAAGTAGATACTTCAGTACCTACGTTGCTATCTACCATTTTCTATTGATTGCTAAATGTGTAACAATAAATTCAATACCTAAATATTTTTGAGAGATTCAAAATACTATACTACCTACAACATCGCAAAAAAATGTTCAAAATGCTGTCCTTGGGATGCAATGCATGCTGCGCATTGTCTCCGCATTGATCGTCTTACACGCTTCATAATTCCAGCCGTATTGTGGTATGGTTACGAAACCCTCCAAAATGCACTGACAAAATATTTCTACATTGGGAACTGGAGAACGATATACCATAGTTTTGAGGTAGTAAAAAAGTAATCCAATTGGTTCAGGTAGGGAGAAGCCAGCCGGCTAAGCAATGGGCCCTCCTCTACCAATCCATTGATTAGGATACTGATTATTCAGCAACTGTCTAACGATAAGGCTGTAATGATGTGGTGCCCCATCATGCATATACCACAATAATTGACGTAACCTCAATTGCACTTTTTCTAAAAGTGGTGCTAATTCTTCTTGTAGGAACCTTTGATAAGTTCTACCATCGAGGATTCTGGGTAAAAAGTAGGGACCAATCAAGTAATCGCCCACAATGATATAAATGATAAAATAGATACACAACACTATTTTAACTTATTAAAATTATTTATTTATTCAATGTCGTAGAAATTCCGCCTCTCGGTATCTCCGTCGCTGGTAGACATGTTTCTGTGCCAATTCAGGGAATTTTGGCTTTAATTGATGAACTGATAAAAAATTTCCACGGCCTATCTTTGACGAATAGTAGTGAACTTAGAATAGAAAAAAGACACTCTTGTTTTTTTTTTGTCTGTTTCTAGAAAGTAAATATACCGGGTGTTCCACATAAAACTTGTCAGCCTCGTATCTCTTCTACGGAAAGAGATACCTATTTTGATTAAAAAAAAACAAATGGAGCTCATCGATGGTTTCATCAAGGAGTGCAACTTGATTTTTTTCAGAGCAAATTGGAGATGGCGCTGAAGTCGAAAAATATTTTTCGTTGGCAGGAACTTTGTAACAAGATTCATCCGATACTTTGTTCAATTCTAAACAATTTTTGTCAAATGACTATCTTTCAAATACTTAATAGTTTCAGAAATATCAGGTTCTTAGATAATGGAACAATAATTTTCCACGTGAATTCAACAGTTTTTTAAGGAATAGTGAATTAAAAATGTGTTTCTATAAAACATTGCAAGAGTTTTTTAAATACCTTATTCTTTTTGTATAATAATTCATAATTGTCTGTACGCTTGTCCTAAAATAAATCTTGAATGCATAACGAAACTTCATCGTAGTAGGCTTTGATTACAAGGAAACAAAAATTTTGTTTAATGTCACTCAGAAATGAAAGTTGATAAAACGGCTAATTGTATGTTATGAGAGCTTGAAATTTGGCTAATTTAAGTGAAAATATGGTTCAATATACTAATCAAGAAAAAGACGATATGTTTGTCATTTATTTATGGTGAATGCAGAGAAAATTCTAGAGCTGCAGTGAGATTATATTCTGCACGATTCCCTAACAGAAGAAGACCAGATCAGAAAACATTTTTAAAGTTGAATAGAAATCTTTTGCAGTATGGAAAATGTCAATAAACGTAAACGTTTAAATACGGTGACAAATGATAGTAGTTTTACAACGTGGGAAATAATCCTCGACCTTCAATTAGAAATATTTCAGAGAAAACTAACATATCAATTATGTCATGTCACAGGATACTGTCCAGAAACAAATTCCATCCACACAAGGCACATGTTGTTCACCATTTACAACCCGAAGATCACGAAATATAGTTAGATTTTCTATCTCGTTTCTCAGTTTTGTAACCAAGATGACAATAGTATATTTAAAAAAAATTGTTGGACTGATGAAAGTCGATTTTATAATAATGGTTTCGTCAATAGGCACATATGTTATTATTGGTCCGATAATAATCTGAGATGGACAAAAGAAACTGGTTATCAAAATAAATTTGGAATAAATGTGTGGTGTGACATATTAGATGGATATTTCATTGGTCCTCTTTTCTTAGAGAGACAATTAACTGGCTCACGGTATTTATATTTTTTGCAAAAATTTTAAATTTATTAGACGATATTTCTGTGGCAACAAGACGTGATATGTGGTGGCAACAAGATGGCGCTCCTACCCATAATGCACAGGTAGTTACAGAGAACTTGAACAGATCCTACCCTGGGAGATGCATTGGTTACAAATGGGCCGATTAGATGGCCAGCAAGAGCGCCAGATCTAACGCCTCCCGATTTTTTTATGGGGGGACATTAAAAGATATGGTGTATACTGAGCCAATAGAAGATATGGATAAATAAGATTTATGCTAGTTATGCGGCAATTACACGTCGCTCTTTACTTTCTTCATGCAATCAGGAACTACGGTGTCGCTTTGAAATATGTATTAGCGAAAATGAAAATGTTTTTGAACACTTGTTGCAATTTAAAGTTTTTTAATTTGCATATTTTATTTCACCATTCCTGAAAAATAAAACTGTTAAATTGACTTGATAATTATTATTGTTCCATTGTGTAATAGTCGAGGAAATAAAGCACAAAAAGAGCTGAAATCTTCGAAATTTTTCGATCAAGTCGTATCAAAATGGGTTTTTTTGCATTCGCTTTCTAAAGAGCGCACCGAAAAACCCCCTGCTGCGATTTTCGGCTCGTTTACGCGAATTTGACAGGAAAACTCCCGGAGATGACTCCAGGTTCCGGTGCAACAGGTGTCCGGGGGGCGTTCGCCGACGCCAGATTAGGAATCAGCGACCTGAAAAACCCCCGGGTGTCAAGTCTTGTTGCATTTAAGAGTGAAATTTACGTGAAGCCTCGGAGATGGCGTTCATCATCAATCCTAAACTCCAGGTCGGCGATGGACCAATTTGAAGGTCATATTCGGGATCAGCGAACTCGAAAACCCCCCCGGACCCTAATTTGAGTCCATTCCAGGCATTATTAACCGAGTTATGAATTTTTTCTAAGTGACATTAAAAAAAATGTATTTTCTGGATGCATTTTGCACTGCACAAATGCAATTTGGCCGAAAAACATAATACAAAGTTGATACATTTTTTTCACATAATTTTAAAAACCTAATGCAAAAAAACCCATCTTGATACGACTTGATCGAAAAATTTCGGAGGTTCAGTGCTTTATTTCCTCGACTATAAAGTGATACTTCGAAACTCTAAAATACGCTTGAGTTTAAGCCTCAATGACTGAAAAGTCCAATATCTCTGAAACTATTAAGTTTTTGAAAATTAGTCATTTGACAAAAATTGTTTAGGATTGGACAAAGTATCGGATAAATCTTGCTACAAAATTCCTGCCAACAAAATACTTTTTTCGACTTCAGCGCCATCTCCAATTTGCTCTGAAATCTGTTTTTTTTTTCAAAATCAAAATATCTCTTTCCGTTGCCGATTTTATATTTGTATATTATTGATGAAACTAACCTTTTCCTAACGTCATTTAAGTAAGTAAATAAATAAAATATATGAATTTTATTGAGTTATTCATATAGGCATTTTAGGCCAGGAAAATAAGCTGGAAAATGACCCATTTCGCGACTTTTTGTTTCGGCAAGCTGAATTTATCACTATAGATGCTAAATATTATGTACAATAGCCTATTAGTTTTCACAGTCATAGAAATGAGGGGAAGATTGTTTACAGGGTGGTTAATTGTATAATTTTTACGTAAATTCACGTTTTTCGCTTATAACTCTTTTCCGTTCATTTCCACGAGAAAACAGTAAAGTACTTTTTTTCGTCTTCAAAAGACCTACAAAACTAGATCTCGATCGTCAACGAATATTGATTAGATCAAAAGTTATAAACAGAAGAATTTTATTTATGACTTTTGAATTAAACATTTATAAACTGCGTTATTTAATTATTACCAGAACGTTTTGGCATCGCTTCTTCTCATTCCTTATCACTGTCTAATAACGCACACGAAACCTGGAATCGGTAAGTTGAATATTTTACAAGTTATGGCCTTATAAACAAATTAACAAATTATTAGTCCGCACGATCCCGAGCATCTTCTACAATCGCAGTTTTTTTTTCATGGTAAATTTCATAATAATACATTGAAATCTTTCATTTTTTTTATTTTCAAATTTGCAACCTGGAAATTTCTTTTAATTTTTTACCTTAGTTGCAAAATGAAATAGACGACGCACGAGCGTGATATAGTTATATTTTATTACATATTCGGAAATGTTATGAAAAGAGCTTTAAGTAAAAAAAAATCGTTAAGATTCGTTGAAAAACAACGGAGTTACAGATTGTCAAAGTTGACGGCCTATTGTTAAACAAATTAGGTTGGTAGCGGCAAAAGCAATACTGTCATAACCGGCAACCCATGTACTTTCCCAGGTAAAAATATTTGATTTGTGTATGTTAAGTGCATAAGAAATATTGTCAAAAGTCAGTGGGTCGCTTGATTTTCGGCGACGGGTGGGGGAAGCGAACGACAGCGAGTCCGAAGAAAATGACGATAATATTCATAGTTAAATCACAGAAGATAAAACAACCAGAATTATATCTCGTTGTCGGCACCTTTGATCACTGATGTCTTTTGTCAGGGACCTTGAACGACGTAAATCCCCCACTTTTGGTATATAAAGTCAGGATTGTATTCAGTGAAATTTTATTGCGCTAAACAGGGATGTACTAACAAAAAAGCCAGGAATTTATGTGCAGCAGAAAATGAGATTAATCAAGCAAAAGATTAGGTTATTTACGTGAAAAAGTTTTTTAAAGGCGAATTTTAGATTTATTTTATTTTTAAGTTAAACCAGTCTATTAATAAAATTATTCAATGTTCAAAATATTTATAGTTAAGATCAAACTACTGAATAATTACATATTCAATATTTATTAACATAAATATATAAGTACAAGGCAAAAAATTAAAAATGAAAAGAATTGCGTAAACAAATATTTATCGTATAATATACAAATATATCTATCAGAACACAAATATATATACAGGGTGTGTGCAAGTTCCTTTTGATAAAATAGTGGGGATAGTTCATGTAACTTTTTTTTCTTAGACGCCCTATTTTTGAGATACAGTGTGTTACTTTCCAAATGGTTTTCCTTAATTATCTTTAAATAGGGTAAAGATAAAAATGTACAAATTTGTACACGAGTAAACATCAACTGTGTGTTAAGAATAATTTGCAAATGGTTTCTTTCTGAAAAGCAGTGTCGCCGATACAGGTCATTGCAAAAAAATATGTTAAAAGTCAAAATTTATTACATTTCTAAACGGTTCCGTAAACTCTAAAGCATACTACAAAAAAGGCATACTTGTTGAAATTCGGAAGCATATACCATTTTCGAGAAAAATTAAGTAAGCATTTTTTTGCTCACATAAGCGGCATAACATAATATTAAATTGAAAGAGGACTTTACCATTGAATGGGCTGAAGACATTTATCTACCAACAGTATTTGCATTTAAGACTATAATTTTAATTTCTTACGAATCACATTAAACAGTTAAATTGTAAAACATTTTATTAATTAAAAAAAATTTAATTTATTTTCAGATTGTTGTAAACTAACATTTAAAAAAGTAAATCAAAATCAGGAAACGCCATATTTCTTTTCAACACCACAATTCCTAGTGTTTATATTGTCTTTTATTTTCTAACACTTAATTTGTCCTTAATTTTACAGTACCTTATAGAATAATTATATATACACTCGAACAATCATTTATTTACAATACAACAAAATAAATCACGTAAAACGACGCCAATGCTCAACGCTCGGGATAACAAACGACAAACAGGCTCATAAAATGGCTAAAATGCTTTTGTAACTACGCCACTTTGCTCGCATACCAAAAGTGGGGGGTGCATGCACCGATCTGCGCGAATACCCCTCCACGCCAACTTATAATTCTGGTTGTTTTATCTTCTGTGGTTAAATAAGCGAAATTCACTTGAAAATAATATATTTGACAGTCTGTAACTCTTGACAATTTTTTTTAATTTAAAGCTCTGTTCATAAGCTTTCCGAATATGTAATCCCTACTTCCCTATTTCCCTACTTTTATAATATTATAAATGTGAATGGGTACCTTTACACTTACGCTCAATCGTGAGCGACTGGAGCGCCCCGTTCCAATCGCGCGTATTTTCGCGCAATCCTGAGTGTCGCGTTCTAAAACTTTGTTGTTAAAAATTGACACTCTCCAATCGCACGGTATTGCCTGCGCGGTGAAATGTGACATGATAACACGACTAGTGTAAATTGAAAAGTGTCAAGTTTCTCGCGCGATAGTCGTGGCTCGTGGAGGGTTAAAAATTTCAACAGTTTTATAGACGGATTGTTCTGAAATGAGCAAATTATAAACAAAAAAAGAAAATTAAAGGTGGCTCTTTTTTCTTTAGATTTAATCTTCCATAAAGATGGATAGGATTTATATAGCTCAATAAAATTTGTAATTGTTTCTTTTGGCCAATATGGTGCATCTGCCATAGTCTATAAAAAAATACAAAAACGCTTACAAATATGCGAATCCTAGGTAGTTATGTTTATATTAAAAAATTAAAAAAGTACTTATCGCCTTTTAAGAATAAACTCCACAAGACCTCGTGAAAATCGAAGTAAACTTTACCGTACGTGAAATTTCCGCATGAAAATAACTGGCGAAGTAATGCAGGATTTGACACGTCTAAGAACCGCGCGATTATATACATTTACACTAACAAGCTTTCGCGTGTGATTGGAACGGGGCGCTCCAGTCGCTCACGATTGAGCGTAAGTGTAAAGGTACCTAATGTAAGTTTGTTTGTTACGCTTTCACGCGAAAACTACTTAACCGATCATCAAGAAACTTTGTACACATATTCTTGGAGGTATTAGAAGTAACATAGGATACTTTTTATTAAAAAAAAATATTTTTTGCGAAAGATGCGAGCGAAGCCGCGGGTAAAAGCTAGTAATATATAATTATATCACGCTCGTGCGTCGTATATTTCATTTTGCAACTAAGGCTAAAAAATTTAAAAAAAAATTTCCAGGTTGCAAATTTGAAATTAAAAAAAATGATAAACTTCAATATATTATTATCAAATCTACCATGAAAAAAATCAGTGCGATTGTGGAAAATGGTCGGGATCGTCCAGACTAATCATTAGTTAATTTGTTTGTTAAGGCCATGTAACTTGTAAACTGTTCAACTTACCGATTCCAGATTTCGTGTGAGTTGTTAGACAGTGATAATGAATGAGAGGATGCGATGCCAAAACGTTCTGGTAATAATAACGCAGTTTATAAATGTTTAATTAAATTAAATTTTAATTAAACTTCTTCTCTTTATAACTTTTAATCTAATCAATTTTTTTTTGACGCTCGAGAGCTAGTTTTGTAGGTCTTTTGAAGACGAAAAAAAGTACTTTACTGTTTTCTCGTGGAAATGAATGGAAAAATGTTATAAGCGAAAAACGTGAATTTACGTAAAAATTATACAATTATCCACCCTGTAAACAATTTTCCCCCCCATTTTTATGACTTTGGAAACTAATATGTTATTGTACATAATATTTAGCATCTATAGTGATAAATTCACCTTGCCGAAACAAAAAGTTGCGTCCAACTCTATATTTCTTGGCCTGTCAATTACCTATTAGAAAAAGCAAAGAACGACGAAGTATATCCGTAGGTACTGCGATTTTCCACGTCAATATTTAACGATTTTGAATCAGTAGCTCGTATACATCCTTATCTAGCGAATTTATCGATGTTTAAAGTCTTTTTCGATCCCATTTCCTTGATGGAAGATTTTCCATATTAACCAAATTTACGCTTTCATATCATCTCTGCCGTTACATAAAAACGAAAATATTTAACTTTTCACTTTGCTCTGTCACTCCACCCCCACGTTTAATTCCGTTCTGGTTAGACACGGGATCAATCACCCTCAATTAAGAGCGAATTTAATCTTTTATTGACTCACCTGCTTGTTGTTTGCCGTGGATGCAAATTTTAATTTGGCGCTAGTGTCGATAACAGAAAAAGAGGACAATTTTCAGACACTAATCTGTCAGGATGAGACACTGAATATGAGTGAGATTAGCAGAGCAGTTTGATGCATACACTTCCTTTGATTTAGAGCACATTATTGTAATGTTTAAGTGAAATATAGAGGAAAGTTGAGATGTGAGATATTTGAAGGCTCGTATTTTTTTAAGGAAGCAAAATATGTGTAGTTGTACAAGGTAGCTCGATCTAAATTGATTTTCAAGGAAGCTATCCTTGAAGTATGGCCAAATTTACCTTAGTCCAAAAGTGTTATCAGTAACTAAGCTACAGGGTGTTAAAAACAAAATTTTACATTCAATATTATTTAAACAACTTTCGAAGTAATTGATGTATTTGAATGAAATTTGGTATCCCGGGGTTTTTGGACATGAAAAATTCAAATTTCCTCATAATTTCGGCACAGTACGTTGTAGTGGGCGCCACTTACGCCACCTCTTTGAACTGTTATAGTTCACATGACTTTTGCTACACTTCTTGTTTCATCACTTTTATATAAAACAGCTATACCTTCTTAAAGTCACTAGGCGTTACCGTTTTTGGGATATTTGCATTTAAAAGATTCGATGTGATCTACAGAGTGACCCATTTGAAAGCGGGCTACCCTCATAACATTTTTATTTATGGAGCGATTTTGACGATTTTTTTTTTTGAAATGTGGAGGGCGGAAAGATGTATTTTGGGAATAAGCGGCGTCCAGTATTTTATTAAACTAAGGCCTACTAGATCACATTCAGAGGCTGAAAATCCAGAATCTATATTGGCGATTTTTTTAGAAAAAATCTGCGTACGCCACTGGATTCGGCGACCCCTGAAATGGATCTGTACCAAATTTCATAAAAAAAATATTCAACATTAACGATTCTACGCCTAAATTGCTGTCAAGTTGTTAATTATGCAATAAAAAGTTTTTTAACAAATAAGTTACAACAAATATTTAATAACAACATTTAATAGTCATCCTTGTATCAAAAAATACAATGAAACAAACAGAAAAACAAACGAGAAATTAACATGAGATTTACAAAAAACACAATAAAATAAAATAAAATTAACACACATGGATTAACTTTAAATTCTGGATTTTTCAACTAAATCTCCATTTAATTGAATGCATTTATTGTATCGTTTAATAAACTCCCATAGAAAAAAATCTAGGGTAGTTAACTCGCGAACCCTGATTAGGAAAATTTTTCTCCAGCCACGCTCTCACAGTCCTGGCATTGTGGATAGGACAGCCATCTAATTGAAACAGTAGACCAGCCACTTCTGCAAGTGGAAGTTCATCAATAGCATCCGAGAAATGTAAATAACTTTGGCTATTCAAATTGCCTTCAAAGAAGAAGGGGCCAATTATTCTGGTATTTAATATACCGCACCATACTTTCTGTGAATACTGTCGCCTACAATTTATTACCCATTCCGGATTTTTTGTGCCCAATGCCACGTGTTATGTGAATTTACTGTCCCATTGGTTGTAAATGTTGCCTCGTCAGTAAACACATATTTTTTAGAAAATTTCTATCATTAAGGTATTCTCATTCTCCTTGGCACCATAAGCAATATTCCATTTATTTGTCAATTTCACCTTGTTCTAAGGTGCGGAGAAATCCATTTCGCTTTAAAATGCTTCATATTATTGTATTTTTTAAGGTTTCTCCTTATGTTTCCCGTGGTAACTGTAGGTCCAAACCAGCAATTCTTAAACTTTTTTCGGATTTTCGGTGAAATAATTTCGAATTCGTTCATTGCTTCTTCTTGGCCGTTGTACATTAATATTTTTTAAAATGTGCTTAGATACAGTTCCGTATTCATTAAAAATATTGCTCACTCGCCCAACGCAACGGTAGACTTGCTAATATTTTGAAGTTCTGGATGTCTGTCATTAAAAATTCGAGATACTTACTTCCCTTTCGGACCTGTCTCCGTCACCGCAAAGTTCAATCTTATATTGTAACGTTAAATTACCAGCCATACTTTTTGACAGTGCACTTAAGGAACAGTACGTAAATTTCACTATTGAGCTAATAAATTTGACATTTTCATCTTTTGTTCAGGTGACTTGTCATCTGCGACTTAAGTAATTGCAAAGCCTGCTATTATTAGGAATATTGTTCATCACTATGGGGCTGTGTTATTAAAGCATATTTAAGATTGCCAGTATTATGAACAACTCTGGGTTAACATTTATTAAATTTTGTTTAGTGACGAGGCAACATTTACAAAAATATTCATTCAATTAAACGAATATTTAGTTGAAAAATCCAGAATTTAAAGTTAATTCGTGTGTGTTAATTTTATTTTATTTTATTTTATTATTATTTGTAAATTGTATGTTAATTTCTCTTCGTTTTTCTGTTTGTTTCATTGTATTTTGATACAAGGATGTCTATTAAATGTTGTTATTAAATATTTGTTGTGACTGATTTGTTATCGCATGGGTTACTAGATAAAAAACTTCTTATTGCATAATAAACAACTTGACAGCAATTTAGCCGTAGAATCGTTAATGTTGAATATTTTTTCATGAAATTTGGTACAGATCCATTTTAGGTGACGCCGAATCCAGTGGCGTGCGAAGATTTTTTCTAAAAAATCTCTAAAATGGATTCTGCATTTTCAGCCTCTGAATGTGATCTAGTAGGCCTTAGTTTGAAAAAAACTGGACATCGTTTGGCCCCAAAACACACCGTGGAATTCTAGTCTTAATTAAGTGAAAAATGTTACATCAAAATGTTACCTGGACCTTCCTGTTTATAGTTGTCATTTTATCTTATATATATCATTTATTTATCTATAAGAGTAGTGATAATAGTAAAAAACTATTTTCGAGAATTTCTATTTGATGGAAAATTTCTTACTTAATCTTCTTATTAAGTTAATTTTGACCTATGCAATTTGGGACACCCTGTATTTGATAATAACATTACTTTGTTACTATTAAGTAAGTTATAATTAGTGGTACAAATTAAAAATTCGAATTAAAAAACAAATAAATAAATTTTGAAAATTTACATTATTTAGAAAATTCCTTGTTATAAACGAAAAATGTTATTTTCAAAATGTTATGGTCGCAATTGACTTTTCATAACTAATAAAATTAAAAAAAAACAATGCCGTACATTTTTAACTAGTGGATTCTACACGGCTGATAATTTTTTTCATTAAATTTTTACTACATGTTTAGGTCATTAATAACTATACGGCAAATAGAATTAAAATTAGTGAATTTGATGTTGGTTCAAATCACCCCCCATACGCTACTTACAAATAGAGGGTTGCACCCTGTATTCCTAACCCCTGTATCAGCAAGTACGTACGGCGTCGCTTAAAAATGTATCTATGTATCGATCCGAAACTTGCAGTATAAATGTCGTACTGTAATAAAACGCCAAAACCGAGTAAAATATAACTCGGATCAAGAAAGTGGTAGCCGTACAGGAATGATCTTATCGAAAAAAAAAAAAAAATAAAACTCAATTCCAAAATACAAGTAATTGTTTATAAACTTTTGCATTAACCATAATTTTCAGACGGCATAGTTGCTAAGAATTATTTGGAGAGTTAAATAATCATGTGGAATTGATGCCGTACATTTTTCAATGACTTGAGACAATGGGGGCTAAAATAGAGGGTTGCGCTCAGCATTTCTAACCCCTGTATCAGCAGATACGTATGGCGTCACTAAAAAAGTTATCGCGAAAAACTGGGCCAAAATTTTCAGAAAATCAAAAATATTCCTGGCTTCCAGTATTGCTATTTTTGTACGGCATTAGGTCGAGGTTCATTATTTTTGTATAATCTATATATTTTAGAAATGCCGTACAAAAATGTTTTGCCAAAAACTACCCCCTTAGCTTACCTGTACCAACAAGCATTGATGGCAAAGTTATTGTTATATGTGGTAGTATTGATTTATAAGTAATTCATGCTGGGTCAAATGACCCACCCCTTGAAAATTTCCGGCTTGTAGTCTATTAATCTGTAGATGCACCTTGTCAAAATAGTCTGCAATTAAAGACAGAAACAATGTAAAAAACTTTTAAAACTATATTATTATTATTATTATAATTATTATTTCGGAAATTTAATGATTAGAAATAAGTTTTCATTCAATCTTACTAAAAACATTTTTTTTTTACAATTTAATGCAATTTACTCTCAAAATGAGTCTCCGATCCGATGTGCGAATAATATCAATTTTCTAGAAAGTTAATTATTATTTGTAACACATCTAAAAAACGGGATTAAATTCTTTGACAATCACATCACGTACAATATTTTAGCGGAGATTAATAGAAAACTGAGTTGAATAGGATATTGATTATGTGTATCAAGAATTTAAAAGCAGACCTTACAATTGGTAGGCATTTTAAATGGTTGCAGTACTTTTTTCCACGTAATGTTCGAAAATTACTAATTACGATGTACCACTAACTGGGAAAAAATATTTCATTTTTAGAAAAAATGTTCAGATATGCCGATTCCTTAAATTAGTCTTTTTTAACTATTCGTCTTTAATAATTTTGAAATATATAGGGTGATTCAGTCATCATGTCATTAATTTTAAAGGAAGATAGGGAAAAATGAGTAAAATACAGATACGCGATTACAAAAGTTTTAAAATTATTATTCGGACCGCTTCTGACTCCTGAGTGAATTTTGACCTACCGTATTCGGTCACTAACCTAGCTTTTATTATGTTTTTAATAGTATACGACACAAATAGACCTTTTCACCTAGACACATGAATGAATAAGATATTTTTTACATTTTAATTATTAACATGTATTATTTATTTGTTAATCAAAACATATGTATAGGGATAATAATTGTTTTCGAATGTATTTTTTTTTTATTTTCTGTCGCTAGTAGGCCTACCGAATACGTGGCTAAAATAAGTGACATTATTACTACATCACCCTGTATATTGGTTCTTAAGCTTTTCAATAAATATTTCTTTCGGTTATCACCTTAAGGAGGGTATAATATATTTATCAATTTTTATCTAATAAAGAGAAGAAATTGGCACTAAGTTACATTGGTATATAGGGTGATTCACTTTAAATACAGAAACTGCAGGAATAGATTAGTTGCCAAAATAAAAGTACACTTTTACTTAAATAACATGAGAAGCCCTAATCATTCAGTTATTTATTCGAATAAAGAAATTAATAACATTAATCATCATTTTAATTTTATTTGAATAAATGCTCAAAAATACCTCCATTTCCACGAACACAAACATCTTTTTAGTAACGAAAACATAATTTGTTCGAAATTTACTGTTGCTTGAATCTGATGAAAAGCATTATTTATTCTTTATTCCAACTGCTCAGAATGTCAACGTTGCTATCGCAGCCCACTATGTAATTTTAAAATGCAATATATTCGAATATGGAATTATGTTCTCAGTTGGTTTTTAAGTTTTGCTCGAAAATCAAGCTTTTTTCGAAAAACATAAGAGAGTAGTAATTTGTAGAAAATTGGAAGACGAATCCAAAAATATGGTTGTTACTGTAAAGCAGTGGCGTACTATTTTATTTAGAAAAATATACCACCGATACCCTGTATCTCCGCCACTGCAGCATGTAAATTTTAGGAAGATTTTGGACAATGTTTACATAATTACATGTGCCCAATTTCAAATTATTTCACTTACTAGTTTTTAAATTATTTAAAAAAATTAAAAGTACCCCTGTATCTTTTTAACGAAGCGTCCTAGATAAAAACATTATAGGAAAGACTCCCCTTAAAATTCACCAAAGAATACGAGGTTTTATTTTTGGTCACCTTTTGTGAATCACCCTGTATAAAGATTTAATTAAAATTGTAATTAAGTTAATTTCGATCTACAGACAAATTTCGATTATTGGTGGGATATAACCAAAAAGCATATGTCATATTTTTAAATGTTATTACTGCTTTATGTCTTACTGACAGAAAGTAGTAATCTGAAGGTGCTTTGAACGTATGATATCGCTAGATACAACTAGCCCACGGGGTATATGCCTCGGCTGTCATTGAATTACAGCCGCAATATTTAGCAAATGGCTTAAATTATTCGTCAGGAGAGCCACCAGACTTATAATGCTCACGTAGTTGTTTGCTGCTTTTAAAGACTGTTGGGTTTTATGTAAAAGAAGTATGAAAATGGGGAAATATCAGATTTTTATTTTCTATTTTGTTCCATTTCATTCGGTGAATGTCGAGAAATGTAATAAAATAGCGAGCTGAAATCTGCAATAATTGATTGAAAAAGCCATATTAGTATCACCATTTATTAGGATCTAAAAATATATTATGTAAATTATATTTCACGTTGCGTATTGCCTTGCGTTCTATTATAATTTAGATGAAAACTTCAGAGAAGCATTATAAATTAAATCATTTAGTATTTTGTTCATTTATGTCGACATATGCGGGGTAATAATAATAATTTCATATAAAAAAATGATACGGATGTTAAAATTTACAAAAATGTCCATCAACGTATTTGAAAATCAGTAATTTTAAATAAAAAAGCCATATTTGTGAAGAATGTAATTTTTTTTTTGGAATTCTAGTCTTAATTAAGTGAAAAATATTACATCAAAATGTTACCTGGACCTCCCTGTTTATAGTTGTCATTTTATCTTATATATATCATTTATTTATCTGTAAGAGTAGTGATAATAGTAAAAAACTATTTTCGAGAATTTCTATTTGATGGAAAATTTCTTACTTAATCTTCTTATTAAGTTAATTTTGACCTGTGCAATTTGGGACACCCTGTATTTGATAATAACATTACTTTGTTACTATTAAGTATCGTTTTTATGAAAGGTCAGCCATCTGAAATTTCCAGAAGAATGGTAATACTTAATCCAAGAGCCAGAGGCAAAAAAATTGTTTTTACTAATTGTAAGCCTAGTTTTTTGATAGTTGATTGTACTAGTTGTATACACAAACATACTGTGGTCAGTCAAGCGAAACTGAGAATACTTTCTTTTATTAAAAAAATATAAACAATAATATAATTCAGTATACATACTTGTATATGTATAAAAACGTTTAAATAAATATTAATAAACATATAGTAATAGTAAAGGCAAGTTACACCAAAATCACTCAGAATATGGAGATTTTTTTCTGATGAACCGATCGAATTTTCGCATTGTTTTCGGAAAAATATCAGGAAAAAAATCTATCTACTACACTTTGGGGCTGGATCGAAACTGCATTGCGGGTGCATAAACTGCATCTTGAATTGCATCAATTTTTCCGAATTTTTTAATAATGGAAAAAATGGACTAAATGTTGTAGAAATTTGTGTGCACGGGTTTTCGGGGTCCTAGATTCCGAATCTGACCCTGAAAATTATGCCAGACGGCCCTGGGTCCCCCCAGGGGGGCATAGGGGGCCTTCTTGAAAACATCGAATAGCTGAGTAATTGCCTTCCTCAGCATGGAATTACATGCACAACTGCATGTACAAATTGTTTTGGAACCAACTGTTCCAATCCTGAAATAGTCGAAAATGTAATAGATGATAGTGATGGAGACAATGATGACAGTACTGATGATGAAAATTGTGATTGATAGTGAAAGTGTTAGATAAACATATGATAGTAGTTGTCTTACTAATTGCATTGCAAATAAAAAGAAAATTGGTTCTCAGAATAAAGGGGTTTCTTTTCGACTTATTAATTTCCTGTTAGTTTTTCTTACCCTTTTTGTCTAATCTCTGTAAATTTACGTGTGTTACAATGTAAAGATGAGCCTACAAGATCATGGTTGGTAAGCAGGTGGAGCAGTTTTATTGCAAAAATCTGATGTGGCTTTCGATGTTTTCCAGAAAGCCCACCCCACTGGCGTCGGGCATACTTTTCAGTGTCAGAGTCGGAATCCCCGACCCCAAAAACCCCCGAGTGGAAATTTAGAAAGCAATTACTCAGCTATTGGATGTTTTACAGAAGGCCCCCCTTGCCGCCCTGGGGGGCCCCAGGGCCGTCGGGCATATTTTTCAGGGTCAGATTAAGATATATTTTATCACAGCCGCGAATAATTTTCGCTGACACAATGATGATGCGATCTACAGGGTGTTACTGAACTTATGTCAAAAATTTAAAGGGGTGAAAAAGGAGCAAAAACTGAGTTGACTGATGTCACAAACTCGTATCGGAAGTTTAAGGTCATAGAGAAAAAAGTTACCTAATTAAAAATGTGTTTAAAACTGTTTTGGAACTGCTGAAATACATGTATTTCATCGCGGCGAGTACTGTAGTAAGATTCTGTAACACTTTTTACGAGTTTGTAGGTTTCTTATGAAGCCGAACTGTATTTGAAAGTCAGTTTGTAACACATTGTTGTAGTGATTGCTGTGCTGTTTTTCGAGAGTACATTGAATAACCGTATTTCCAAGTTTCCTTTTGAAAATGGCGCATTTATTTAGCAATCTCGAATATTATGCTCATAATTTATGGCGAAGTAAACGATAATGCCCACAGAGCTTGTCAAGTGTACCGTGCAAGATATCCTGAACGACGTTCTCCCGCACCGCGAACATTTGTTGCTGTAGCGCAAAGGGTTTTTGACACCGGTGAAGTACAACCGCGTCGAGGTCGCGACGGTGGCCCTGGGCGACCACTAAGAATCTTCCTGTTGTGTGGCGGACATTACGAGAAGCTCAGTTGTACCCATTTTATATTCAACGTGTTCAACGCGCTTACTTCTGAGGATTTTCCATTACGTCGAGGTTCTTGCGAATGGTTGCTTCAGGAACATGCAAGAAATCCTAAACATTACTTTTCCCGATTGCTTGATAGGCCGCGTCAGCCTAGTTAGATGGCCCCCCGGTCCCATGATGATGTTATACAAATCAATCTTTTTTCTTCGCTTAACACATACATTGGCTTCATTGCAATAATGATTAATAAACAAGGCGAAAACCTCGCATTTGTGGGAGAAATTTTCCAACTCGATTTTTTTGCATATTCAGATTCGTGAGATGTTCCTTAACATGAATCAAGATGATGCCGACTAGCCCAGTCATTATAGACATGAAAGAGCCTGTTTCGGGAAAAAAAAATACTATTAGAAGTTTCTCTGCGGAATATTGTTCGGAAACCTGTTATAAATAAAATATCAAAAAATCAACTCGAGGCTAGTTGGGAAACTTTGTTTTAACAGTGGTCAAAGTTATGGAAAAGTGGTTTTTTGACTCTCGTAAAAAAGCTATTATTACCCTTAATCAGTGGTATCACCCTTAATAAGTGGTAAAAATTTCAGCTCGAAAGCTTCATTGGTTTGGCGTTGGCGGAATTTGTTATCTAAGAAGATGCTATTTTCAATTCATTTTTCCCAAGCTCACAGGCGTTGTAGGGTTTTGATCATTACTTGTTTTTATACCTAAATAGTTGTATTGATATAGGCATTTACTGAGAATTTAGTTTTTCAAATTTAATTTGTTTAAAAAATGTTAATATTTATTAAATTGTTAAGATAGGTAATTATTATAAAATAAAATAATAATCTCTTTACTTTAGTTTTCTTCGAATTTAAAAAAAAAATCGTTGTTGTAAGTTGATTAGAAGCCGAGATAATTTTTTTTATTTATTTAATCGCTGTGACCTTAATTATTAATATTAAGAGCCGAAATTTGGAGAGAGTATACATTAAGAGCTATATTTTCATGTCCTACATTAACATTAAGGTGAATTCAACTATTTAATTTCGAAAAAGAAGATAGCGGCGATGCGTTCTATTACTTGGTCTAGCGAACGAGTGGGGAAGGCGAGGCTTAGCATGCGCGCTTAACGATGTAATAAATATTAACATTTTTTCAGTCATTTTTAAACAAATTAAATTTGAAAAATTAAATTATCAGTAAATGCATATGTCAATACAACTATTTAGGTACAAAAACAACTAATGATCGAAACCCTACAACACCTGTGAGCTTGGGAAAAATGAATTGAAAATAGCATCTTCTTAGATAACAAATTCCGCCAACGCCAAGCTAATGAAGCTTTTGGGCTGAAATTTTTACTAGTTATTAAGAGTGCAAAAAGCCTCAAAAATACTGAATTACAAGTGTCTGCGATGAAAATTGCATTAATTATTAGCAATTGAAAAAAGCGGACAATTTCGACCATTTTTGAACTCTTGCGCATAAACAAATTATCGGAATTTAATCGGACTTATCTTATTTTACAGATTTATTTAATACCTACCTTTTTTGTATAAACCTTTTTTTCTCTATGAATAACAGTTTTTTTACGCCAGCCTAAAAACTACTTTTTCATAATTTTGACCATTGTTTTAACAAAGTTTCCCAACTAGTCTCGAGTAGATTTTTTAATATTTTGTTTATAACACGTTTCCGAACAATATTCCGCAGAGAAACTTCTAACAGTATTTTTTTCCCGAAAAAAAAAGCTATAATGATTGGCCTAGACCGGAAGTCTGGTGCCCATTTGTTTAAACGAACTTTTTTAAATAAATTGTAAAAATTGTTTTTTTCACTCCTTTTTTAGGTTTTTTGACACATTATAAACAAAATAGTTCCTATGGACTATGCCTCTAAAATCGATAGTTTAAAACTTATAAACAATTTAAGTTGCTAAAAATGCGAAAATGACGATTTTCAACGGCCGATTCCCGGGTTAAAAATTGTTATTTTTGATGTTTCCAGGTACCTAAATTAAAGTTTAAACATCCCCCTACAAGATGCTGAAGAGTTTTTGGGACTCGCATTATTCTAAAGCCTTGTTTTTTAATTGTTAATAAAAAAAAAATAAAAGTATCCAATACATACAACTTTTTTGTTTATAATGTGCCAAGAAACCTAAAAAAGGAGTGAAAAAACTAATTTTTACAATTTGTTTAAAAAAAGTTTGTTTAAACAAATTTTCGGCCGGCATCATCTTGATTCATGTTAAGAAACATCTCACGAATCTGAATATGTAAAAAAATCGAGTCGGAAAATTTCTCCTACGAATGCAAGGTTTTCGCCTTGTCTATTTGGTGCGCGGCCTATTATGACAGCTCTAATTATGACTTAATTTATGGCAATGTACCCCTATACCCCTGTAAACCCTTACAAAAAGCTGCAACCATAATTTTATCAATTAACTTTTTGAGAGTTATGTTATTATTTATTAAAGTACATTATACACTTGTTATATTCGTTATTATTGTTATTACAGAAAGTGCAATTACGTGGATAAATACTATATTTTTTAGTGTAAAATTTAACACTCAATTTGTTTGCCATGTTGTAAGTGAAAGAATGAAGTATTCGTATCACCAAACACAATCATCGGTCCAGTAAACAGTGAGAAAGTGTAATTCTATGAACCAACACAAATTGAGCCGCACATAATGGGTAATACGACATTAATTATCGGAGAGCTTTTTGTATGTTTCATTCGGGGGCAATCCTGGCAATAATAAAGAGTACACAAACAATGGCTCGACTGGAGGGAGGCTTGTTCAATCTGGCGAACACGCCGTGTCTGCGATGAACGAGCGCACCAAAACCCGCCGGTGGTGCTCCTCAAACACAGTAGTAATCGTTTAAACAGAGACCATCATCCCCTCGGTCAACACCCACTTCGTTCAACCTGCATCCTTTTGTTTGATGGATAGCTTCTTCCGCAGCTTTCCTCTTAAATGCTGTTTTTTTCAATTTGTCGTGTACGTAAGTTTTCAATTGACTCGGGCTTGTGCGTCGCAATTTCCTTTTATAATGGTGGGAGAGAGGGGTATTAACTAAATTGATTCGTATAGCTGTTCGCTGGGTGTGGAATATTTTGCTTAAGGAAGCATGTTTGCGCGGTGATAAAAATAGAGGGCAAATATTGGAAAGAAAAATTTATATTAAGTATATAAAATACAAGGTGTGACAATAAAGTTCGCGAACTTGTTGTGGTAACAGGAAAAGTACTGATACTTTGTTGCGTAATACCAAAGAGGTTGGAAGAGGTAGAAGGAACAATAACTGCAATTTATTCGCGTAAAGGCTGCCGCTTTCCGCGATTGGATGACTTAGGCATGATGACAGATTTTGAAAAACTGCTCTATGATGTTTGGAAGTATTTACTATTTGCAAAAAATATCTTATTTCTGTAGAAAATAAAACGTTTAGTAGAAAAATATCGACATTATAATTTTAAGTCTAAACTCACGCAAAAACGGTCGCTAATGTCATGGCGTCTACGTGACGTCACATCTATGTTTGTCAACAGTAAACATAAGGTGCTAATATTTTGTGTTGCAAGATTAATTAGTTAAATAAAAATACAAAGGTACCTACCATAATAGTATATGCATTTTATTTACCCTCAAATTGTACTTTGGTATAATAACCAATAATAATACACATTATCTTTCCATGAAGAGACTAAAACATTAAGAAAATCTGATACATAGTTGTCATCAAATGTAACATTAATTATTTCTACTTTTTTATTCGTACTGTAGTTGCAATCAGCTACACCGAAATACCCCCATTGAAGCCCTGTTAAATACATTTGTAGCTGAGTAGCTGCCATCTGCACATAAAACTTTTTGGCCGGTTTTCCTTTTTCCACATAATTTTTAAGTCTTCATATTCGTGGTTCATTTAATTTCTATAATACTGTCTTCACAGATTCCATCAGGCGATCCTGCTATCGTGGGAGTGGGATAGTTTTTGCAAAGCATTATACCACATGTTTTAATTTTTTCCCCAGTCTGATACTTACAGTTTTCCTCACTTCATCCTCCAATATTCTATCGCGTTTCATGGCCGATACGTCTGAGATTTTTCCTCCCATTATTAATGTGATCAGAGTTGCATCATTGGTTTTGCACCGAGTAAATTCAAACGCTCGTGAGGCCGTCACTCTGCCATATCTTAACTCATGCTAAAAACAGATTTGATGTTGGTCTCGCCTCTTCTTCAACTTTCATGTCATCTTCATCAGTCAGTACGAGTTTTTTCAAAAATGTGTCGCAGGACTGTTCTTTGTATTTCTGCACCAGTTTATGCATGGATAAACTTTCGATCACAAACGTCTTTTTGATATTTTATTAACTCGCAGTTGTTGAGCTTTATTTTCTTTACTTCTTTTAGAAACTTTTCAAGTACCTAAGGTTTCCTGATTATGGTTTTGGTAACACAAAACTAAGCAACTGATAGTTGGCAAACACAAAATATTTAAACGAAGATAAATACTGCGGATATTGTCGAATTACGAATGACACAAAATGACATTTAGATAGATGAGACGTAATTCACTCTGATTGGTGTTCAACCTATCATGGCGGTTTGCTGTATTTTGTAGTTTTATTTTATCAAAAATATTATCAATCTCGCTCATAATATAAAAATAAATACGTTTTTTATAATCCATGAATCATATTTCATTAGATAAATACATAATTTTAGTGATTTTTGGTTACTGTCATCATGCCTATTATAATTTTAAAAGAGACTGAAGTTATAGTATAACTTAACTACATAACTAAACTTTCAACAGAAAAATAATGAAGTTGTGATGGGTGTGAGGAGTGGGAAATTGACAAGGTGCCCATGGTAGATGTCTATTGCATTAATTTTCTTTTTCTAATCGATGGGAAAGTAGGGGGTTTGTCATGGGTAGCCTCAATTCACAATACTCTCCTGTAGTGTCAGCTTGGATTAAATTATACAGGGTGTGGCGTGTATAATCTATAAAAATTAAACTACAACCTCCTAACGATATTTCTAATAGAAAAGTCTTATACCAAAAAGTTCTATTTTTGCGTTTACTTTCGTAAATTTAAGTTCAATTATGGAACAAAATATTTTCTCTGGAACGGTCCTGTCCGTGTGCTGTACAATGAGTTACGTGCTGTAAACCAGCCGCGTAAACAAATCGTCGTTGAAGGATAGAAAGATACTTCTCAATTTTTGGGGAATTTTGGAATTTTTCAATGCAAAAGTACGTACTAAGAAAAATAGACATTTAAAAAAAAATGACATTTTCTTTTATAATAATTAGTAGTAATTACTATCTTAAATGCATTGTTGTTATTGCAAGTGTTCGAAAACAAAACCACATCCGTAAGCATCTGTAGTTGCCAACTGCGTGCACTAAACAAACTCCATTAAAATATAGAACAAAATGAAATAAAATTTGATCCCCATTAGCACCCAATTTTAAAAACCATCGGCAAAAACGCATTCGTTGATCACAATCTGGGGGTAAAATCTGTGGAACTAGTTGAAGATGATAAGGGTGCAACAGCTGACGCCTTAAGATGCGATGTACGGTACGAGATGAGATTCCTACTTGCTGTGCGAGTCATCGAGTACTAATTGTGGGGTCTTCGTCAAGATTTTCCAACACTGCATTTTCAACATTAAGGTTCCCTTGCTGACCACGTCCTTCTTCTCGAGGAATAACTCCCGTATCTCGCAGCCGCTGAACGCACTGTAGGATTGTATTTGCACGTTGTGGCCATCGTTCCCGGTACAACCTAGTCGCCGCGAGCGCATTTTTTCCGGCTGCACCATACACTTACACCATATCGACACGTTCGGAAATACTAAATGCATTGTTTTCTCGGTTCATTGTAAAACTAGTTTGTGCACAAAATAAAAAATCAAGCAAAGTAATAAATAAGAGTCTCGTTTCTAATATAATCGGCACGCTATTCTTATCTTTTCTTCTTTATAAAAATTATACTGTCACTATCGTGGAATTACAAAATAAAAACTTTTGTCTGGAAACTCTCACTTTTTAACACTGATGGGTCGATGGACGATGCTTAATATTTAACAATTATGTAAATAATGAATTCAATACAAATACAAAATCAGTTGACTGCACAAATTTTTTAACAATGTAATCTAACCTTCTTTTAGTATTACTAGTATTAGATTATACCGACTTAAATTATAAGGTTGCATCTCGGGTCGCATAAAAACATTTCCAAAGTTTTTAATAAATAACACAGGGTCAGCCTTCATTTTCGTTGAATAAATGAACTTTAATTTACAAAAAAAAAAACGCGAAGATAGAACTTTTTCGTATAAGACTTTTCTATTACAAATATCATCAGGAAGCTGTAGTTTAATTTTTATAGATTATACACGCCACACCCTGTATACTTATTCGTTATTAGTTTTGATCCTAGAGCAATCCATAACAGACAAACACTTGCACAATCCGCTATAATGTTAAAAATTTATTGTTTCGACTGTTGCGTCTGTAAAAAGGTGCAATTAAATTATTGTAGGTATATGTCATTTGTTTTTAACTTTAGCGAAAAAACGTTCATAAACCTAAGATCAATATTCTAGGTTCCGAGCCTTTGGTAAGGAAAAATATGCGTGTGCATGAATTATTTCTCAAACCCTTCAACGACTACTTAGCTTTCTGTAATGTAAAAATTGATAAAATCAATTGTCAAAAAGATAATATAGACAAAACCCAAAATATGAAATCGATGACCTGAATTTGGCAGGGCCATTGTCAAGACGAAAAAAAAGTACGTAGTTTTAATTTCCTAAACTAAAAATAAAATACGAAAAGAATAACAATTTTAGTAGCTGATAAAGGATTAAACCCACAGGTTATATCATGTCATAAAGTAGCAGTTGAAACTCTACCCCTGTGGTGGTGCAGAAGAGAGTTTTACTGTGAAAAAAAAATCGAGCTACGTTACAGAAAACCATGTGGTTGTTTAATAGTTTGAGAATGAATTTTTTCACAACCTTCCTTTAATATACAGATATAGGAGCTAGAATACAGCAACGATGGTAAACACCAAAGTTGTAGTTTATGTGCTACAGTTGAAGAAAAAAGCGATTAGAAAAAATAAATTATGATTTCGAATTAGTAATATTTCAAATGTACATAACAATTATTGGTTTATTTTCAAAGCTTCTGTCGCATTATTACTGATTACAGCCTTAACATCAAAAAGCATTTATTTCGTCACTTACATCCTTAACATCAAAAAGCATGTGTTTCGTTACTTTCTTTATCTTTAGCAACAAAAGAAAGACAGATTTTGCTTAAATGGTTGAGTTTCTGAATTTGAAACGAGAGTATATTTTTTTTAACTATTGATAAAAAAACAATTACACCCACATTATCTAGTAAGCAGCTAATATGGTTCATTTGGTAGAACCATCAAACGTATACCATCTTCCAATTTACTAATTCTCATCAGTATGCCATAGTTGTATTAAGTAGCACCATATATAACACTCTATAGGTTATATCTCACACATAGCATGTTTTATTTTATATTGTATAAAGAAGATATTTGGAAAAAATTAAAATAAACAGGTTCTCACTCTGTCTAAAGCTACCCCGACTGAATAATAAGATGGCTTTAGTAAACAAATGTATCATATAAATTTCATTTCAATGCCATTATAATTTTTATTTCATTGTAATGACTCATTACTAATGAGAACATTCGCAACTGACTGCTAGTGGCATTTAACTAATACGTTACGTATATCCTCTATCATTGTGCTTGATTAATTGTGAAAAGACACAAATACCTCGGAACAGCATTTCTGTCATCTCAGAACATCGTAGAGATTCCAGCAGAGATAGTGCTTACCTCAGCAGGGATCACTGACCTGACTCTTATAAGCGGCATGCACAATGGGTCGTGAGACATGAGCGCTGCGTTCCACAACAATAATAATACGTTACACTTATGTGTACTAGGCTTTTTATAATATTTCTCTTATTAGCAAAGATATTTCTCAAACTTTATATCTCTGTAGTTCAAAAAGTATGCAAAAATTTGAATGTTATATTATGTACAAAACAATATATTAAACAATCTGAAAACGATCTGAAACAATGATTTTTCCAGAATACAGGTGTTCACCGTTTTTTAAGTAGCACAAATGTAGAAAAAATATGAGAGGGGGTACAATGATACGTGAATATGTACAATGGGGGACAATTAAAAGTTTTCATTCAACTAAATCTTTAAAATAAAGCTTAACTGCTTTTATATTTTAAACCTCTTAGGTGATTTAGGCCACAATCCCTTTACTGTACAGTACTAAGGATGCTAAGGAAGTAGATCTTTCTTTGAATTCGTTTTTCACATTATACCTACAAATATGTAGCTATATGATTATGATTATATTTATATTTTTTACGTAATTGGTACTTTGCTACACAATTAAATAAAAAGTATCCATAATGCCACAAATAAATAATTACAGACAAATACATTGCAATAAAAAAAAGAGGAATCCAAAAAATGATAAATGTACAGGCTGTCCCACTTAACTTTCTCACCCCACTTATCTCGGTTAGTTTTTCAGATATAATTTTGTTGAAATAAAAAGTCGTAGTGTTTTTTATCAAGTTTCTGTTTGTAGTAACAAAAAAAAAACAAGTCAAATTGAAATGTCGATGTGACATATACAACTTATTATTATTTTTTTTAATGGAACACCCTGTAAGTTATTACATTTTTAGATGTAAAATTTTATTCTGAACAAAAGTATATAACATAATATGTAACAGTTTTTGATATATTTGCATTTAATAGCATAAACGAACTCCGCATATCGCATATTCAAGATTGCCTTGATTTCATTTACATTTTGTTTCTAATAATTATTTTGACGTTTATGACAATTAAAATAACAATAAACAGTAGTTGTAAATAAATTTTCGGTAAATTAAAGTGGGAAATATGCATTATACCAAAGAAGAACGTAGTAATGTTGTCGAAGTATATTTCAATAACAATAATAATGCCGCTGTCAGAGATTACCGATTATCCTGACAGACACACTGTCAAGAAAAATGTTCTTGAATATGGCAGTAAATTCAGACATTTTGGAAGACAAATAGCGGACTAGAAATATTAATAATAATAACCAAGAAATGGAGTTAAAGATTTTTTTTATATTTCCAAAAACATCCTAGGTTCTCCAAAAGGGACGCCGTTCTTAAAAAGGACAATTTAAAATCCTTTTATCTGTTCCCACTATAGTAAATAGATTGTAAATGTAAAATTGTAAAAAAGTAAATTAATACATTGTTTTTAAGGAGGTAAGTGGATTTTACCGTAGAAATGGAAGTTGCTATGGACAGCGGGAGGGGGCAATTTCGAGTTATAAATACATATTTTATGAACAAATAAATAGAAATATTTGATGAATTATTAATTTGATTATTTGATTAATTATTATGAATGAATTTATAGTAATTGTACAGTTTTTATAAAATCTGGATAATTATTCCCCTCGCGTTTACTAATTATCACATTTTTCTCAAAATGATTTGACCGCTCCATTTCAGTCACCGGAGGCTCTATATTATCTGACTGATCCATTAAAACAGCATGGATGATCCTGTTGGCTATTTCATTTTTTTCTGCAATTGTGGCTGATGTCCACCCACCATGTCTCTTGATTGCTAATACATTAACTCCTGTATTAGCCAGTAACGTTGCCGATGTTCTTCGGAATGAATGGCCTGTATAGTTTCAGGATGTTCCAGTTTCAAAAACTGTGCAATCTTATTAGGAATCATAGAAAGGGTATTCTTGCCGACTGGGTGGTTGTAACATCGACCTGCTTGATAGCGCATAAAAAGCGTGAAATTTCAGTTTTAATTTTCAATATAATCTTGATATATTTCTTAAGAATTTCTAGGTGAGAAACAGAACCCAGACGAGAAGTAATTGTAAACGTACGTGACATACCATTTTTAGAATATGGAATTGTAACTACAATAATGTCATCAAAATTTTTGAAATTGACGTCCAAATTAAGTTTGCATAATACATCAGAACGGTATGGTCCTGCAATATCTAAAACCGCCACTATCTTCATTAGCAAATATGTGTTATCGGGTGCCTGAACGAGAAAATTGTTGACTTGTTCTCTTGTAAAAACGTTTGCTTTTTAGGTGTATAGCCGTCATTTTTACGTTTCAAAAATGCTCTCAGCTTGGGGTATTTTGATTATCCACGATCTTCTCTATGAATATAGTAGACTTAATCATTGAATATTCACTCCACATATGCCGGTGATTTTAAAGTTCTTGACTTCTCCATAAAATATGCTAGCAGTGACATTTCAGAAACACCAGTATTTTTGTTCTGGCACTATTCTTTGAAATTTCTATATGTTCGTCCGTAGAGCACTTTCGACTTCTTGGGCAATAAAAATTCGCAGGCAGCATTTGCTGCACTTTCTATTTGAAAATCACTCATTTAGAAATAATAATTCAAAACCAGTAAAATTGCAACTTTTATGTAGCTTTGTTTATAAACACCTTAAAAACGACAAAATCCAAACAACCACGGCGACTTTGTAAGATTTCGAATAATGTAAAAATGAATTGATTAAGAAATGTCAAAAAATAAAACCTAATCTTTTTAAGTATAATTTACAAGTCTCGGACTCTCGCTCCAGCCCTCGCTCTACTCGGGCGCAAAATCGTCATCTAGTAAAATACTTACCTCCTTTATCGTGCAAATAACTATAAAGTAATGGTCGTCCAAAAATTAACATTAAATGATAACAATCAAAAGGGAATATTTTGCCAGTAAATGATGGATAAGTATAACAATGACCCACATATTTTCAAAAAATATTTTTTGGACGGATGAGGCAACATTCACAAGAGCCGGCATATTTAATATGAAAAATAGCTATATAAGGTCCCATTTTGTGAACGAAATTCAATTTCAAGGAAGAAGAACGATAAATGTCTGGTGTGGGTCCTCAACAGGCGGATATTTTTTATTATTTTTCATGGAAGTCTGGATGCCTGTTAAGCAGAAGATGCTTAGAGCTTCTACAAAACAAAATAGACGACTTTCTGTAAGAAGTTACATTAAACCAGCTGAGGGTAATAATTTGGCAACAAGACGGAGCTTCAATTCATGTCATAATACTGGAGAATTTACTAACTTTTTAAAGTGGATTGGTAGGCGTGGCACCATATTGTGGCCTTCCCGTAGTCCAGATCTTAGTCTACTGGATTTTTTCTTGTGGGATTATTTAAAAAATAAATTATATACTAATAGAGTAGAAGAAGTAAATTAATTAATTGAAAGAATAACGACCGAAATTGCGAATGTTAATAATAATCCCGAAGTATTAGAAAATGTGATCGCATCAATAAGAAAAAGATGTGAACTATGTATCCAGAGAAATGGGACTCACATAGAACAATTATTAAAATAATTTATATTTTTCTTGTACTGTTAATATTCATTACTCTTTCTATAATTTTGTAATTTGTTCGAACTATTGTTTATGTTTTTCAGTTTTCGTTTCCCAATATTTTACAATGAAACTGTCAAAAATAAGTGCCACATATGTTATATACTTTTGTTCAGAATAAAATTTTTCATCTAAAAATGTAATAACTTACAGGGTGTTCCATTGAAAAAATAATAAGTTGTATCTGTCTCATCGACATTTAAATTTTAATTGTTTTTTTGTTTCATAACAAACAATTTCATCAGTAATAGTTTTTTCTGTAAACCACATATTTAAGAAGTTATATTGGAAAATGTGAGAAAAAACACCTCATTTTTTAGTATTTTTACAGTTTTTAATTCTTCCTGCAAATAGCACAACTTTTTTTCTGGCGCAAACTTATACGTATTTTCATTGTATATATTATTTTCGACCGATTTTTACTAATATCTAAACTACGTCAAGCAACAGCCATTTCAGTATATAATTCTTCTGGATTATAGAATGTTATATGTTCAGTACCGAGGATTTAGGTCAATTAAAGTGTGTGCAACGTCAGGTGTTCTTCAAGGTTCAGATTTAGGGCCTCTCGTGTTTAATTATTTATAAATGATACCAGCCTGAATATTAACAGCGATACTTAGATGTACGCTGACTAACTCATGGAAAAAACTAACTTTTTACCAATTAATATCAAAAAACGAAATAAAAAAAGCAATTCGAATACAGAGTCTATTTATATGAACGGGAAAAAATGTTACCAGTACTTTTGAGTCCAAAATATATCTTAGTTCAAAGTTGCTTCATTTGTAAAATACAGGGTCTCCAAGTTGAAAATAAAATATTTGTGTCTTTAATTGAGGAATCAATGAACCAATTATCTTCAAATTTTAAGAGATGCAGCAATACAGGGTCGGAAAGTCCCCATGGTTCATCGGCCGTTACGTGAGAGCAATAAAGAAAGTCATAGAAATCCGTGCGATAGAGAAAGATGGCTATAATGAAGGCGTCTAATAGTCACCTCCCATTTCGCCCTTCCACAAATAATTCTATCGCACGGATTTCTATGACTTACTTTATCGCTCTCATGTAACGGCCGATGAACTATGGGGACTTTACGACCCTGTATATTACACAGCCACACAAAAAAAGAAAAGTTGTATGTACTTTTTATGCTACATATGTTATCTGTAGTATTTTTGCCTCCTGATCACGAATCCTGTGTCAGAATTGAGCTATCACATCACAAGAATTTCTAACCTCAAAAAACAGGTCAAAAATAGCAACAATTCACGAAAAAGTGCTAGGAAAAATATAATTTTTTTTTTCTATATTCAAATGTTCATTTAATTTGTTCGGCCATCTTGGATCCGCCATTTTGAATTTTGCAAAATTAACCTCGGATCCGTGATCAGCGACCCCGAAAACCCCAGTATACTAAATTTGACGCAAATGTGTTGTTTTTTAAAAATTTGTTCGGCCATCTTGGAGCTGCCATCTTGAATTTTGCAAAATTGACCTCGCATCCGTGATCAACTACCCCGAAAATCCCCGTACACTACATCAAATTTGGCGCGAATCTGTTATTTTTTGAAAATTCGTGATACCTGACCTTAATTGATCCGTTTTTTTTGAGGTTAGAAAAAGAACCATCAATTCAGACCGCAGATTCACGTTCGGCGGGGTCTTAACCATATAAGTGAATATTTGAATATAAAAAAAAATTGTTTGTATTTTTCCTAGCACTTTTTTGTGAATTTTTGCTATTTTTGACCTGTTTTTTTTGAGGCTAGGAAATTCCTGTAATGTGATAGCTCAATTCTTACACCGAATTCATGATCAGGAGGCAAAAATACTACAGGTAACATATGTCACATGAAAAGTACAGACTGCTTTTTATCATAAACAATACTACAACTTTTATTTCAACAAAATTTTTGTATCTGCAAAATTAACCGAGATAAGTGGAGTGGAAAAATTAAGTGGGACACCCTGTACCTATCCTATATTTTGAAGACGCAAAGGTCAATTGTTTTTTATGTATTGGTTTAGAATTACAAGAAAATTTTCGTTATTACCAAGGTGCCCCCCTTGGTAATAATTTAAGAAAGTTCATATTTTATTAATTTTATTTTAATGTTTTAGATTTTTTTTTCTGCATGTGCCCCACTAGTAATTATATTGAAAATTTGACACTCCTGAGTTGTAACTAATCAACTCAAGAAAAATGTAAAAACGTAAATAAACAATGTAATAATCAAGACAATTTGCTGGTATACGCGCCTAAAAGAAACAGTAACGGTTGTCTTGTTTTTCTCCAAGATTCATCGAATCAGCGAGAATAAACATTCCGCTTCATCAATCGTAGAGTGCGAAATTTGAAATTGAAATTTTTTTCATAAATATGTAAGCCGCCGTATACGGGGCCATATCGTCATTTATATAGGAGGAGTGTCAAAGATAAACGGCTTAATGAATTGAACATGAGGGAAATTACAATTCCAATTCTGGTTAAAAGGTTTCTGTTGTTTGCCTCATCTTCAACTTAACACTTCACCCTATCGGTGAAGCATTTTTAACGCTTTGATTTAATTCCTTAAACCTAACACGGGCATCCTAAGAGGTGCTGATTGATTTGAAATTCTAATAAAGTTCCTTGATACACGGAACGGCTATAACTTGAACCAGACAGTTTCGAGATGGTTTGATTTCGAATCGAAGTACGAGTAGTTGAGGCGAACGAAGCCTTTACAGACCAATCTATCCAAGTTTCATTGGCCACAGGAAATTGCCATCCTTGTTTAAAATACCCGTCTATAATATTAGTTCGCAGATTTAGCATAAGAAGTAAACATCTTGTTAGTAATTTATACAACGGATTGATTTACATTTAATCTGGTTCGTGTAATTAATTTCGGATCTATTTTAATGCAATTTTAGACAGTAATTTTTTATAAAACAAGAACGTCAACTGTACAGGGTGTTTTTAAATGAAGTAGCAAAAATGGTACCAAAAATAAGAAGATTGAAGTAAAAATACCTTATATGAAAGTTGCACCCCTGAGGCGATATACCCTTTTAAAGGAGGGGATTGAAATTCACATTTTATTTTTTTTCATAACATGAGGAATGCTAGAGACACGAAACTTGGTATGAGCATCCTACTAATAAAGAGACAACTTTTCAATATTTGTTCTATCATTGGCGTATTTTATAAAGAAGTGAAAGTCAACCTCATTGAAACATTTATTAAATATTATTTATTTAAAAATATTTATTGGGAAGACTGATTTATTGCGCAACTTTTTTACCTCTTGTAATTTTTCGATAAAACCGATAGTTTTCTAGTAAAAAAATTAGATGCGTCATCGTTCACTAAAGGGGTAATTGCGAAAATCTGTAAAAATAAAGTAGGCGGATGTCATAACAAATAAATTGTTATTTATTATATTAATAAATTGACACTTTCTGTCAACCAATAATTAGTACCAATTGATTAATTTATTATCAAAATAATTATGGCAAATAATATTTATACCAATGACGAATAATGTCGACATGCTCTAAGTGTTTTTCAAATCCAGAAAAAAATTGTAACGCTGCAGTAAGATTATACCACCAAAGATATACAAACCGACAAAACCTCATAGACAATCATTGGCCTCGGTGGAAAGAAGTCTTCGCGAAACTGGTAAAATTCAGTCCAATCGTGAGAGTGCCGGAAGAAGGCGTAATGTCCGAACTGTTGAAACTGAGGAAGCTATACTGGAACATCTAGAACAAGACTGTGGTACAGGCACAAGACAGGTGCCTGCCAGGCAACTGCAAGTTTCTCACGGTCTTGTGTGGAATGTAGGTCATGAATATCTTTTATACCCTTTTCACCATCAACCCGTGCAAGAATTGAATGACCCTGATTTACCTAACCGCGTGGATTTTTGTCAATGGTACATTAATATTTCCAGGCACAACTTAAATTTCCCAATGAATATAATTTTCACCGATGAAGCAAATTTTCCTAGAGTAAGTGCAGTAAACCTTCATAATGTTCATTCATGGTTGGAAGAAAATATTTGTTTTAAAATGTCAACATAATTTCAGTTTAAACGTTTGGATGGGAACTGTAGTAAATACTCTAGTAGGTCCTTTTATTCCTTTACGCAGTCTTGGAGCAGCCGAGTATCTTAGATTTTTGAACGAAAATCTTCCAACATTACTTGAGGATGTACCCCTCGCTACACGTTAGGTGATGTGGTATATGCACGATGGGGCGCCTGCACATAGTACACTTGCCGTTAGAGAATTGTTAAATTTAAATAACCCGAATCGCTGGATTGGTCGTGGTCATGATGCTCCTGTTTGTTGGCCTGCACGTTCACCTGACCTAACGCCTATTCATTTGTTTTTTGTGGGGACACATAAAAAGTATTGTTTATGCCACTCCTGTTGCCTCCTTAGAAGAACTACGCTTAAGAATATTTCAGCCAGCAGATGACCTTCGCAATAACTAAGAACTGTTTGTGCGAGTGCGTTATAATTTCAAGAGACGTATTAGGTTATGCTTGTAGCAAAATGGAAATTATTTCTAGAATATTCTTTAAATTTAATTTTGCATTTCTTATTTTTCGTTTCTATTAAATTGTATTTCAGATAAATAACTTTACCTAATATATGTCCCATAGTCATAAGTTATCAAATATTTTTCATTAATTAATAGCAAATCATTCTTAATGTTATTATTAAATCACCAGCTTATTGACAGAAAGTGTCAATTTATTAATATGGTAAATAATAATTTATTTGTTATGACATCCGCATACTTTATGTTTACAAATTTTCGCAATTACCCCTTTAGTGAACGATGACGCATCTAATTTTTTTACTAGAAAACTATCGGTTTAATCGAAAAATTGCAAGAGATAAAGTTGCGCAATAAATCAGTCTTCCAAATAAATATTTTAAATAAATACTTTGCTTCATATAAAAAATTTCTAATAAAATATTGCAATGGGGTTGACTGTTTCACTATTTATAAAATACGCCAATGATCGAACAAATATTGAAAAGTTGTCTCTTTATTAGTAGGATGCTCATACCAAGTTTCGTGTGTCTAGCATTCCCCGTGTTAAAGAAAAAAAATTAAAATGTGAATTTCAATCCCCTCCTTTAAGATGGTATATCGCCTCAGGCTCTACATTCACTGGTACAATTTCAATAACTTGTTTATGAGTAAATATTTCTTATATATTAGGAAGAGATATTATTATCTTATTCTTTAATTTTGCTACTTCATTTAAAAACACCCTGTATGTAATATCGACTACATCATCCTGTATTATCTATAGCAGCTTTAATTGGTTTTCTGAGAAGTTTATAGGAGTTTCTGACATATATAACAAGAGTTGGTGAAGTTAGTAATGTAGGAAGATTAAGTCGGTATCAATGGGTAATTCCGGAGGTAATTTAATGAAAGGATTCTAAGAAAGAAACTAATATCGCAGAAATTAATTCGAGTCTGCTTCTGAGAACTTCAGTGCCGACAGATGTTTCTTTTTTTTCTAATAATAATAATTTACAGTTGAAAAAGCTTCAAACAAAATGTCAAAAAGAAATATGTAACTAAACAATATCAGTAATGCTACCTACATTTGATATACAGGGTTTGCTCAGGCAGAAGTAATTGCACAAATTTTAAGGAGGTAAAAATAAGCACCAAACCGAGAGATATGAGCCTTCAATTTTTTTTTAATATTTTTATACGCGGTCGCTCATATTTATGGATACGGTGGATTATCTCCCAAAGTAAGACAGCTATTGAAAAATCATAAGACACAAACGTTTTAAGGTTTTTCAAAATCTATTACAATAAAGAGAAATTAAGTATACAGGATCAGTCAAAAAGTCATGACAAAACAAAGTTGCTTTTTCTTTAACGGAGCACTCTTTCATTATATTCCATATTTCAATTCTTTTCGAAATTCTAAACAAAATTGACATAGCACATCATGTAGGTACATAACCTTAACCGTTTTCGAGATATCGAACTGTAAAAATCATTTTCTTATAAATCATACAAAAATATTTTAGTCCATTAAGTTTATAGACGATCAACTTACCTTTGAAAGTTTCTAGCTCCATAGCAACGTCGCGTCGTTCTTTTGTCTAATAGTGATTACTGATTATCTTGACAACACATGTCTAAAATACATTTAGTGTGAATCATTTTCTCTCAAAAATGGCACGTGTAAGTGAAACCGAGCATTTTAAAAACGAAGTTGTGACGAAGTACTTAGTGGATATTTTTATCTCGATCGGGAACATAACTGTTAACATTAACATTTACATTTATAGTAATAGACATGTCGTGTTTTGCTTTATCACATTTAACTTCCTTTCCGTTAATAACAACCCTTCTAGCATCATTTTCGGAACGCATAATAACTGCCGAAGTTTGTGAAGAATTTGTACAATTTACTGACGTCTCTTCTTGTAAGGAATAGCTATATTTTCCATGGATTTTCCTTGCTATATCAAGTTTGTTAGATATAGACTTCTCAACATAATTTTCTGCTACAGAGGAACCCTTCCATCCACCTTGCCGTTTGATGGTTGTAAGATCAGCACATTTATTGGCCAATAAAGTTGTTGCAACTGTGCAACTATTGAGGGTACATTCGCCAATTGTTGATTCCAACATGCTGAGAAGTACATTTTTGATTGATGTATCTAAAAAAGGATCTGTCTTTTGTTAAGCAAATTAGGCGCAGAGAAATATATTTTCTGCATATTTCAACACCATTCACGCAAAATCCTTCTATAATTGTAAATTTTCTTGAAATGCCCGTCTTAGAGCTCTATTCTTGACGGTGAGAGAATAGGGAGGGAACATTCCCTCATTTAGCTCTACTACTGTTCTATCACAAAAGTCATACTGTATTCTCGACACAAGGGGTCGAGCCATGAAAGTGAAGAACGAGGAACAATGTTGTCAAATGTACCGACCAATCAAAAAGCAGTAAATGCGCGGTAGAATGAAAACTAGTGATGAGCTAGTCATGTAATAAGTGCTACTTATTATTGTTATTTGATTGTCAATATCAGGTGCAGTCTAAAAAGGAAAGAAAATGGAAATCAATAAAAACCGAAGCTAAATCCAATAAGTCCTAAACAAAAAGAACATCTAATAGATTATATTGAGGATAAAAAACAAATATACCTACACTGGAAAGTTAACACCTAATTACACTAGAGACAGTGAGGGCTAACTGAGAAGAACTTACAAATATTTTAATACTATTTTAGGTAGATCCATTTTATTTTATTATTATTTTATTCGAGTACAATCCTTCAAGTAAACACGAATGTTTCCTCAAAATTCTCAAAAGATATCACCACAAAACAGTAACTAGAGATATTACAGACAGATTGCGGAATTCGCGATTTGTGAAACATGTCAAAAAATATAGGGTTAGGTTTAATGATCCCTGCCTGTTCCCCCGAAAATATCAGTAGAAGAAATAGGGAACAATTCTTCTATCATTACTCAATAAGCACCATTCAAGAATACCGATTAATGAGTTTTAGTAGAGACACGCCCCCTTTCTCTCGTTCCTTCTACTCCCTATAATTCAAGAATAAAGTCCTTGGTGTCAGGTATTGAAAAAAGTAGGTAAACTGCCAACGTCCTGTACTTCACTAATTTCAAATTTGTCAATTCGCAACATCGACAGGCACCAGAAACCCCCATTATTAGTGCAACCTAAAATAATTCAAGGTTAACTATATACCTAACAACGTGTAAAAGGTAAATAGATATTACCTTAATCATTAAATATTCTTTATCGGAAGCCCCAATAAAAAATTCTTCAATATGTGCTCTTTCAAATACTACAGCTTGTTATATTTTCCAATATCTATATTTTTGTAGACCTTTATAGTAGCCTTCAACATCGAATACTTCGACAACACAGATGAAATTGCATATTTTTTCTTCAAATTTAAAAAATACGATAGCATGACTTCTTCATTTATTGTCATTACTCTCCGTTTTTCCCTCCATTCGTTAAATTCGTTGAAGACTTTTTCGTAATGTTTCCTGGATTTGGCTGATATAAATGGAAAATTGTTTCTTGAGCTTCTTCAAAAAAGCCAGGAACACCTATGATTATGGATAAAACGTTGTATGCATTCGTGTTTTAATTGCCTACGTTCTCGCGTTTAAACATTCTTGCATGGATAAAATGCTACTTAAAACACTTATACAATAAATATCTATTATTTTCTGTAAAACACTATTAATAAAATTAAATCACATCCATATCCTCTGCCTTGTGTTATTTTCAAAATAAATTTCCATAATTTGGAGCCTTTTTTCTTTTATAAATTCGACAGTAGTAAAAAGTTACATTCAAAGTCCAATATCTCGAAAACGGTTGATTCAGGTACCTACATGATGTGCTATATGAACTTTGTTTAGAATTTCGAGAAGAACTGAAATATGATATACAGGGTGTTCATTTTTATTTATTGTAATAGGTTTAAAAAACCCTAAAACGTTTGTGTCTTATGATTTTTCAATAGCTATATTACTTTAGAAGATAATCGACCGTTTCCTTTATCTATGGTTTCCATACAAATCAGCGACCTTGTATAAGAACTCATAACAGTACACTTTTTGCTTATATTTATTCGAGGAAAGTCTTCATATAGTTTGTGGAGGTACTATTTCGTGGGATACTCTACAGATAAAAATGCAGTTTTATTATATCAATATTTTCTTCATTTCTGATTATGCGATTCCTAGTAAAAACTGGAATTAAAACGTGTCTGAAAGTGGAATGTTTGATATAACTAGCTTCTAGTTACTTTTATTGTACCACCAACAGAAATAAAACGAGAAAGCAAACTAATAAAAAACGTGAAGAAAGTTTAATTGAGTTGGCAGCGCTTCTCGCATCTGTGCAGAAAATTATAAATACATGGTTAAATTTAGGATACGTTCCTAATAAAAATAATTAGGTAAGACTATCATTTATACAGGGGGTCCGCGAGATTGTATAGTTAAAAATGAATGAAACCGTTCTACCTGTATACTCACTTATTTTCGAGGAAAAAACTGTTTATATGGAAATTTGCTAAATTCAAAATAAATCCTTATCAAATAATAGAAATTACAGTACCTAATAGTTAAAATTGATTACTTGTAAGCTAATAATAATAACGTATATTCTCCAAACATTTCTATTATGAAAAAATATAATAGTAAGATATCATTTGTTGTAATGTTTTAAATTATTATGCGTTAACTAAGTCTAACGATTCTGCAAGATAGCTCCTCTGTGGGTATCAACGATATTCAGATGTGATTCATTTTTGGTTGTAGTCGAGGTGTTAACTTGTTATCAGTTTTCAGTCGATTTGTTATGAAATTTAAAATATTTAATCGAACTTTTTTAAATAAATTAAATAATTTAAATAAATAATAAAATATAATAAAAATAAAGTTTCAGACTTTAATTTAATAATCGAAATTTTATTAAATGCGAATTTTCCGACTACTCATTATATGGAAATTCATCGATATCGTACTTTTTCGTAGAGGGGGCTTAGTAGATGATAAAAGTGTTAAAAAGTACAGCTAATTTAGGTCTATTTTTTTTATAAATGTAAAAGCGCAATGCTCTTTATATAATAAAATATGATTACTTGATCTTAAATAAACGTATTTCTTAAATAAATAGGCCATTGATAAAAAATTAAAGTATTGATAATATAATTATTTAAAAAATTCATTGATGCTATATACTCTAAGTTTCATTTATAACAATGAACAATTTATAATGAGAAATTAAAAAAAAATGGATGCTAGGGTTCATAGATAAAATGAGATTTTGTTGATTAATATTAAATTTAACTTTTTTCTTTGTATTTTTCATTTTTCTAGTAGATACCTCGCACTTTTTATATTCAATTACTTATTATTAAATAGCTATAGCATACAATTAAAATAAATACCTTTTTTTAGTAAATTATTATTTCAAAAAATAGTTATTTATTAGTTATTTAATATTAAGAGATGAACTAATCTAAAAAAAATATCAAAATGTACAATTGCTATTATTGCTATTATTTTTGCTTGATTCAAAGATTAGAATAATAAAGATTACCATACCTACCCATAGTAATATATTTTTATTGATCAAAGATTAAAATACTAACATATTTCTAACGTACAAAAATTTTGTTATTATAAACGCACATTGAGCAAAAATACCTTTCAATAAAAATTAAAACAGTTAACCCTTTTCGCATAAAACTAATATAAATATAATATTTTCAGACTTATTCGTTTTCAAGATTTTTAAAAAAAGTTGGGATTTTAGTTATTAAAAATAGTTTTTCTAATTTTCTAGATTTTCCGATGGAAATTATATTATGTTACTTCGTGATTGTACACAGGGTGTATCACGGTGACGAGACATTAGGCATATTTCAGAGACTACTTCGATTTTAATTTTGAAAATTTTGGGCAATAGTATTTTCCGATATGCCCTTCTCAATTAAAATAATGGCGTCTACCTAACACTTCCGGTTATACCGGAAGTTGACGTCATCGTTATTTTAAATGGAACACCCTGTGTATTACTGCAATTTTGAATTCTACGTTTTTTAGGTGAACTTTCATAAAGGTTTCCTGTTCTTAAAGTTAACCGTTTTTGATATAATTAATTTTTTTCAAAAAAAAATTAAAAAAGCACCGCCTAATTCAAAAAGATGTGTATTTTACAATAATAAAGATCGAAGGATAAAATTTATAGGGGACATAACTAAACTCTAAGCTTCCCTGCCATAATTTTAAAATGACTTAATTTCATACAGGGTGGTAGAAATTTAATGCCGAATTTAGTCAACTTTAAACCGTCTCAACTTATTTTTTTAAATGGAACACCCTGTATATTTTTGCGCAACTTGATGAACAAAGAGCGACCGAAATTTTCGCCCCTTTGTGAGACCTCACAAATTTACTCCAAATGTGTGCCAAAAGATAGTCTATGATAAGACTTGAATCGTCTATAAGTTTTAGCTTGAGGCTGCATTTTGTTTTCAAGTTACGGTTGATTAAAGTTGTCATTTTTACATGGATTGTTATAGGGTTTTCAAAGTCGCTGATTTAAAATCAAAGGTTCGTTAATCTCTATGACTTTAGATTCTGGGAAAGGTCTTCAGAAACCTTTCCCAGAAAGGTTGACGAAGTCATTGATTTAAAATGAAAGGTTCGTTAATCTCTATGACTTTAGATTCTGGGAAAGGTCTTCAGAAACCTTTCCCAGAAAGGTTGACGAAGTCATTGATTTAAAATCAAAGGTTCGTTAATCTCTATGACTACAGGTCATTTGGAAGTCAAAGAATTAATCTTGGAATCTTCGAAATTCTTCATTTTCTGAAGCTTTTCAGTCATTTCATGAAGACCGAAGGGTGATGAAGCAATGCTAATAGCAAATTCGTGCTCAGCGCGAAAAAGTACTTCGGAATACATATGCCACATGTGAAGTACAAGCGATTTTTTTTAGCGGTGTAACCTCGATCCAACAATTCATGTAAAAATGACAACTTTAATCAACCGAAACTCGAAAACGAAATGTAGCCTCAAGCTAAAACTTATAGACGATTCAAGTCTCATCATAGACTATCTTTTGGCACACATTTGGAGTAAATTTACGATGTCTCACAAAGGGGCGAAAAATTAGGCTTTTTTTCGGTCGCTCTTTGTTCTATTTCGAAGGGTATAATGGTTCCCTAGACCTATCTCTTCTCGTTTTTAAGGTATTTACTGTTTTTCGTGCAGTCAACGTATCGCATCATTTCTTGCGAGGATGGCTGTGAAATTTTTAGTGGAACTTCAAAACAAGCACCTAATCTGTCACCAGTTTATTGTTGTCAATTTAATATATACAGTGAATGTTTATTGGAGTATAATTTATTGTTAAAGAATGGAAAACGTTAACATTTATTCAAATGCTGACACTCTCAATTTATTACTTATTCATATGAGTTTATCTAAATAGAAAAATGTAAAAAGAAGATACAATTTTTTTTGTTTTCTTGTCGGACTGGCGTCTTAAGCCGATGCTTTTGTTGGACTCTACTACCTTTCGTTCTAAAACACATATTCCAACATGTAAGTATTACTTTTGTCCGCCATGCATGTACGAGGAAACATAATCTCATCATATTTTGGCATTTTTGGGGCGTCGGACTACTCGTACGCTGCATTATTTTTATTGGACAAGTTGACCAAAGTTTGTTTCACAAATTACTTAAACAATTTACGTAAAATGGAACTTGCATGTACAAGGCTACATAATGACGCCATTTTGACATTTTGGGGACAGTGCACAAATGGGAACGCGGCACGAATTTTGTCGGACAAATATTTTTTTAATTGTTTTCTCATAAAACTGACTATTCCAATAAAAAAGAAAATTGCATGTATCGCATTGTAGCATAGTGTTAAAACGACAATTTTTGCAATCGCTCGTTCGAAAACGCGGCGACGACGAAAAGTTTGTCGGACACGTTATAAAGAAGGCACTCGCAAAGTTTGGTACTTGCATCTATCACTAAAACGCAAGAGGACTATTACTACAAACACATGTCATTCCTTACACTTTTTACCAAAGTCGCGTCGCTATTACGTCAATTTTATTAAATTGTTTTTTTACATTAAGTCTGGTGTTTAATGGACAAGAAATCGCACTTTTAGTATAATGATAGAATAAGTAGATCCGTCGAAACGTAAAGCTAAACTAAAGCAACTTCCTTCAATTTGTCACATTAAAAGATCACGAAGAACATCTAAACAACAGATAATGCACCTTTCCTGTTTTGTCCAACAAATTTATATACTCAATAATTGTGATTAATGCATGTGTTAATAGTTTTCTGCTATGTTTATAGTAACGTATGCATTTTCTGTTTGTTCAACAGGCGTGCAAAACTAAGGAAACCTAAGATAAAGGCGAGGCGTAAATTTATGCTTTTTTCCCTTATTTTGAATGTATTGTCTTATACCCTGAAGGAAACTTATATAACTAGAGATATTGTGTTTCTAACTTGCTTAGATTTTCTAAAATGCTGGACAAAAAATTGCGCATATTAACGAATTTGCAAATATTATACTTGTAGTAGGTACAACTATACTGTTTGATTTTCTTAAATAGTTCGCTTCATAGTCCAGTTGGTAGAGGTTCGGCGTGTGTCAAACCTTGATAACTCGGAAATAACTACACAGGTCTACCCTAAATGATGAGTATAATAACAGGCTAATTTGCTGACAAAGTATTTTATCAGGAAAAAAAGTTATTAACAATTTAATCGTAAAAAAAATTTTTTTTAGTAGTTTTCTTTAAATAACTCAAAGGGATGACTTTGTACGAAAAAATGCTTAAGACATGATTTTGTTCGTAATAAAAATAGCTACAAAATGGCGGTGGTCCGATTACGAAATTTGCAATAACAAAGCCGTGAGATTGAAAAAACGGTATAAAACGCCAATTTTTTTAAGTTGCTGTAAAAATGTCAATTATAAACAAAAAGTGATAAAACTTTCGAAAACTATAGTTCAATATATATACAATAATGACGCTAAAGCCGAAAATCAGGAGAGCAAAACTTTTTGTTCTATAAGGTGTTATACATTCATCGGCATCTGAAACTCGAAACTTTGCCAAATTTGTTCGAAGCTTTGCTGACACTTGAAATTTGGTACACACATAGTGTAAATATGCAGAAACCAAAAGCAATTTGCAAAATTCAAGTATCTTCATTTTTGCAGTTTTGGTAAGGTTTTATACGTCACCCTAGTTTTATACGTCACCGTTTTTTTAATTTTTGGACGTATATTTATGTATATTTATAAAATATTCCATTACGGTAGATTAGCCAGCATAATTACCTACAATTTAAAAAAATATATATTTTCATCGTTTAGATCCTAAGCTACTTAACATTTTGCGCCTGTTAGCCGTAGTCGTACATTATTCAACATATTAACATAAAACAAAATCGTACGTGTGGGGTAAACCTTTAACTTTTCATTTTCGAGCGCGAGCTCCGCTCTTCGGCGCTTGTATACTATTAGAAATATGCAACAGTAAATTTAAACAATTGTTTACTTAAAGTTAAAGGTTTACCCCACACGTACGATTTTGTTTTATGTTAATATGTTGAATAATGTACGACTACGGCTAACAGGCGCAAAATGTTAAGTAGCTTAGGATCTAAACGATGAAAATATATATTTTTTTAAATTGTAGGTAATTATGCTGGCTAATCTACCGTAATGGAATATTTTATAAATATACATAAATATACGTCCAAAAATTAAAAAAACGGTGACGTATAAAACTAGGGTGACGTATAAAACCTTACCAAAACTGCAAAAATGAAGATACTTGAATTTTGCAAATTGCTTTTGGTTTCTGCATATTTACACTATGTGTGTACCAAATTTCAAGTGTCAGCAAAGCTTCGAACAAATTTGGCAAAGTTTCGAGTTTCAGATGCCGATGAATGTATAACACCTTATAGAACAAAAAGTTTTGCTCTCCTGATTTTCGGCTTTAGCGTCATTATTGTATATATATTGAACTATAGTTTTCGAAAGTTTTATCACTTTTTGTTTATAATTGACATTTTTACAGCAACTTAAAAAAATTGGCGTTTTATACCGTTTTTTCAATCTCACGGCTTTGTTATTGCAAATTTCGTAATCGGACCACCGCCATTTTGTAGCTATTTTTATTACGAACAAAATCATATCCTAAGCATTTTTTCGTACAAAGTCATCCCGCTGAGTTATTTAAAGAAAACTACTAAAAAAAATTTTTTTACGATTAAATTGTTAATAACTTTTTTCCTGATAAAATACTTTGTCAGCAAATTAGCCTGTTATTATACTCATCGTTTAAAGTAGACCTGTGTACTTATTTCCGAGTTATCAAGAAAATGTCACCAACAGTAACTTTTCGGCCTCTGCCGACTGGAGTATCAATAGGATCTACATATTTTGAACACCGTCTATAGATAAAACGTGAATTTTTAAACCATTTTAGCAAGAAAAGGCACTAATACGTCTATATTCAAATCCTCTGTCGGGAAGAATTGAGTCTCTTTATCTTATTTGCCTTCCTGAGCATTCCTAAGTAAGTATTTCCTTACATTCCTTGGTAAAAGTAAAGAACTAAAATATGTATTTAACTCCGTTATTGATGGTAAAACTTCGAGAATGTTGCTCACTACCTGAATTCCTAAAATGGCACAAGATTAACAATTTCTACGCCCCTTCGACTTGCAAATTGTTGAATGTAATTAGTGAAACTTAAAAAAAAATACGTTTTTATTAACAATCTCACTTAAATAATTTTTGCTATATCTAAATTAATATTATTTGAATTACAGCAATATGAAAATAGACATTTTTTTTCTCGGAGTTAAAAAATTTAATGTTTTCCCAGAGGGAGATTTTAATACACCTAATTTCTTTGTCTATATTTATTCTACTAAAATAACCCATCCAGTTACGAACTAAATGCTGAAATACATCATCGATTATGCTCCAGATGACTGAGCATACGAAATTAGAACACATTTTGACGTTTATAAAACTCTTTTATCTTTCTATCGGACCAAATAAAAAAATCCGTTAGGTTGTCTTGACATTTAGATGTAAAATGTAAAGGGTTGATGAAATCAATTTGAAAATCTATGTTTACGTTCAATGAAGTATGTACCTATCTTAATGTGGGCATACTTGATAAAAAAAATTCTTCTAGCATTCAACTCTTTTGCTATACATGCTTGTTCATAAAACAGTTTGACACTAAACACTGAAATAAATAACTTCATAATATTATACACTTACAACACACAAAGGCTTAAAGGCACTTTAAGAACATCCTCTCCTAAACCGATAAGTCGAAGATTAAACTAAATATGCACCCAAATGAAACAGTAAAGTAGTCGGCCATCGGAAATTTTCAAGGGGTCATTTGACCCAGCATGAATTACTTATAAATCAATACTACCACATATAACAATAACTTTAGAAACTATGCCGTCAATTCTAGTTGGCACAGGTGAGTACACAGGTAAGCTAAACCTGTCCACCAAGGGGGGTGGTTTTTGGCAAAACATTTTTGTACGGCATTTCTAAAGTACATATACAAAAAAAAAATGAACCTCGACCTAATACCGTACAAAAATAGCAATACCGGAAGCCAGGAAAATTTTTGATTTTCCGAAAATTTTGGCCCGGGTTATCTGATTTATTACAGTACGGCATTTATACTGCAATTTTCGGATTGATACATAGATAAATTTTATTTGTAAGTAGCGCATGGGGGGTGATATGAACTAACATCAAATTCACTAATTTTAATCCTATTTTATAAAATAATGACATTTTTGGCTAAGCCGTACATTTTTCATGAAACGTGCTTACTATAGGAAAATTAATTTTCCTCTGAAAAGTAGGATTTCACGGTGAAAAATTTTTGTACGGCATTAATATATTTTGTTAATACTAACAACAATAAGAAACAAAAATAAATTGCAGTACAAAAAAATGGCTCTAAATGTCTTGAAATATATTTTTGCAAATAAGTAATACTTGCAAGACTTGATTTTATTTATTTTCTATTATCTTATTCTATTTTCACCTTAATACAAATTATTTCCTACTGTACGGCTTTTCTATAATAAGACTTATCATATAGAAATATTTTTCAGTAATGCCGTACATATGTATTTATCGATACAGGAGTGAGAAACCCCGGATACAAACCCCTATTCTGACCCTCATGGTTACCGATCATTGAAAAATGGTCAGTATTGTTGCTAAAACATTATTTAAGATGTAAAATAATTTTTAAGTAATATACCGTTAAAAAAACATAGGTCGATATAAAAATTATCAATTTTATAAATTTGAAAAGCTTATATATTAATTTTTTTTCACAAGTACATAAGTAAAATTTTTTCAAAATCCAAAAAATTATTAATAAAAAATCAATAAAAAAATCTGCAATCGAATAT
>NW_019416840.1:102741-183556 GCF_000390285.2 Anoplophora glabripennis
AAAGAGCGACCGAAAAAAAGCCTAATTTTTCGCCCCTTTGTGAGACCTCGTAAATTTACTCCAAATGTGTGCCAAAAGATAGTCTATGATGAGACTTGAATCGTCTATAAGTTTTAGCTTGAGGCTACATTTCGTTTTCGAGTTTCGGTTGATTAAAGTTGTCATTTTTACATGGATTGTTGGATCGAGGTTACACCGCTAAAAAAAAATCGCTTGTACTTCACATGTGGCATATGTATTCCGAAGTACTTTTTCGCGCTGAGCACGAATTTGCTATTAGAATTGCTTCATCACCCTTCGGTCTTCATGAAATGACTGAAAAGTTCAGAAAAATGAAGAATTTCGAAGATTCCAAGATTAATTCTTTGACTTCCAAATGACCTGTAGTCATAGAGATTAACGAACCTTTGATTTTAAATCAATGATTTCGTCAACTTTTCTGGGAAAGGTTTTTGAAGACCTTTCCCAGAATCTGAAGTCATAGAGATTAACGAACCTTTGATTTTAAATCAGCGACTTTGAAAACCCTATAACAAGCCATGTAAAAATGACAACTTTAATCAACCGTAACTTGAAAACAAAATGCAGCCTCAAGCTGAAACTTATAGACGATTCAAGTCTCATCATAGACTATCTTTTGGCACACATTTGGAGTAAATTTATGAGGTCTCACAAAGGGGCGAAAATTTCGGTCGCTGTTTTTCAAAATATTTTCTCGACTCTCTATACGCAATTTTTTCAATCTTAAAGACAATGCCATCTTAATTTCTACGGTATAAATTAAATTTCTCTTGAAATTAGGATAAAACTAATTTCGGACTTATACAGTTTCGGAGAATTGTTCCAACGAATATGTACGGCATTACAATTTTCATTCTTTATGTTATATTTCTGATGAAAATTTGTAAATGCCGTATAGTTATTAATGACCTAAAAACGAAGTAAAAATTTAATGAAATAGGACATATCAGCTATGTAAAATCCACTAGTTAAAAATGTACGGCATTGGTTCTTTTTAAATTTTTTTACTTATGAAAAGTCAATTACAACCATAATATTTTCAATATAACATTTTTAGTTTATAACAAGGAATTTTCAAATTATAGTAAATTTTCAAAATTGATTTATTTGTTGTTTTTAATTTGTTCCATTAATTATAACCGGCCATGATTTAGTACGATAGTTTTTGGTTATATTTTATCAAAAATGTGGTTGCCATACAGGAATTAATGATCTTATCGAAAAAAAATAAAACTCAATTAAAAAATGCAAGTAATTGTTTATAAACTTTTGCATTAACCATAATATTCAGACGGCATAGTTGCTAAGAATTATTTGGAGAGTTAAATAATCATGTGGAATCGATACCGTACATTTTTCAATGACTTGAAACAATGGGGGCTAAAATAGAGGGTTGCGTCCTGTATTTCTAACCCCTGTATCAGCAGATACGTACGGCGTCACTAAAAAGGTTATCTACGTATCAATCTGAAACTTGCAGTCTAAATCCCGTACTGTAGTAAATTAACAAAAACCGGGCCAAATTTTTCAGAAAATCAAAAACTTATCTGGCTTCCGGTATTGCTATTTTTGTACGGCATTAGGTCGAGATTCACTTTTTTGTGTAACCTATATACTTTAGAAATGCCGTACAAAAATGTTTTGCCGAAAACCACCCCCCCTTGGTGGACAGGTTTAGCTTACCTGTGTACTCACCTGTACCACCAAGAATTGACGGCATAGTTTCTAAAGTTGTTGTTATAGGTGGTAGTATTGATTTATAATTAATTCTTGCTGGGTCAAATGACCCTTTGAAAATTTCCGATGGGCTTGTAGTCTATTCCTGTTTTATACCAGGTGCAAAGACAGTCGGTGTATCCGCTTTTAAAGGCATGCCGCGACAAAACAGCGGTGGCTAACCTCCGTTACACCTCGGAGGCGTTCTGAACATGATAGAATTGTACTTAAATTTAAACTGTTCACTGTTTAATTTAGTGGTTATTTTATTTATTGTGGATTCATTTAAATTTGTATTCAGGGGAGTACGTACTATTACTCCTAAAAAACTGACCCTAACTTAAAGTTGCACCCTGTATAATCGTTGGACATGTGAAATTTTAACTGTGGTGTCAATGCTAGTAACTAACTCGGAATAATTTCGGTATATCAAACACACACATACATACAATGTTGTTTAAAATGTATGCATGTTGATTAATGTTATGAGTGGCGCGCTTTTTGCGAAAAAAATATATACCGGGTATGACAACTAAGAGATATGACGTCATCGATGATTTTTTTAAAAGCTACCCTAGTTTTTTCATTTCAAATTTTCTTCAAAATAAGAATCTCTGCTTTATGCCGAAGTTCTGATGAATAAAACTGAAATACTCTATAACACTTCGTACTACTGTACTAAATGTGGCTCATCCGAAGCCCTTTAACTTTGAGAGGACGAACTAAGACAATATTGCTTTAATCGCATTATCTGTACTAATAGTTTCAACTTACTATGTATTCCTTTTCAATGAGAGATTACATTATTCTTATGCGAATCACAGAAAAGTGCTACATCTGTGAATTGTCACTGCTACTCAGTGTAGACCTTAACCAGTTTGTCGAATCAGCTATATTTCGATAAAGAATCCTGTAATTGTTAACTTCGATACCATGGCAAAACTGCAATGTGGCGATTTCTGGAAACACGAATATCAGGTAACAAAATGTCGATTTTTCACATTTAATTTTGGTACATCGGTAATTTATAGGAATTATCCACATTTTTAGACCAGGCAGGATCTGTTTTGGTGTAGATGTTTTATATAGTATCGCTAATTTTTGCTTTAATGGCTCCAAAATGATACAACAAAACATAATTTCACCATGAGCGCGCTTCCAAACGTGTGCTATTCATTTTAGAGAAAAATTGATTTGTAATTAAATTTTACACATGATATACCTATTTTCAAATAAAAATACAACATAATTATTGCAAATATAGCAAAAACAACAAGAAAAAAGTGAAAAATATTTTTGCGATTCTTTTAAAAGTACTTACATTATAGGTAGGATCTTCATACTTGGCCAAACAAATATTTTTGATATAATAAAACATCACGCCAATTTTCGTTACAATCGGTCCAATAGTTTTCGACTAATATAATAATTTTGCAATTCAGATTTTTTAAAAAAATTTAAATTTTTGCAAATTTAACAGAGCCTAAATTAAGACTTCTAGATACTTGAAAATTTTATCACATAAAAAAGGGCATTCAAACTTTAAAATGCGTCCAGAAAAATTGAAATCCATTAATTAGGAGACCCGTGGTAATTGTTTAAAGATATGCGTAATTTTTGCGCTTATAAACAAATAGACTAACTTTATAAATTCATTATATTATTTTTTAAATTATGCTTTTAAAGTACTCGAAAAGACGCTTCTTTAAAAAACCGTGCTGATTCGTTAATTGGTTCCAGAGTTATAGTCGATCAAAGATGACCGGCATTTGTGACGTAACTACGAGGTCTGGGTCTGGAGGGCTGTTTTTTAAACACATACCTTTGTCATTCCGAATACTTTCCGGGAAAGTACTCGGAAAAACAACGGTTTTGTTAAATAAACAGCTCTCCAGACCTCGTAGTTACGCCACAAATGCCGTTCAACTTTGATCATCTATAACTCTGGAACCAATTAACGAATCACCACGTTTTTTTTTAAGAAGCGTCTTTCCGAGTACTTTAAAATAATAATTTAAAAAAATAATAATTATATTGAATTTATAAAGTTATTCTTTTTGTTTATAAGCGCAAAAATTACGCATATCTTTAAACAATTACCACGGCTCTCCTAATTAATGGATTTCAATTTTTGAGGACGCATTTTAAAGTTTGAATGCCCTTTTTTATGTGATAAAATTTTCAAGTATCTAGAAGTCTTAATTTAGGCTCAGTTAAATTTGCAAAAATTTCAATTTTAAAAAAAAAAAACTGGATTGCAATATTATTACTCGAAAACTATCGGACCCATTTGAACGAAAATTGGTGTGACGTTTTATTATATCAAAAAGATTTTTTTGGCCAGGTATGAAGATCCCATCTATAATATAAGTACTTTTAAAAAAATCACAAAAACATTGTAATTCTTTCACTTTTTTTTGTTATTTTTGCTATATTTGCAATTATGTTGTATTTTTTTATTTGAAAATAGGTATATCATGTGTAAAATTTAATTGCGAATTTATTTTTCCTCATAAGTTTTTCTCTAAAATGAATAGTTTTTGAACTGTGTTTTAGAGCCATTAAATAAAAAATTTGTGATACTATATAAAACATCCATATATGGGTGTTTTGAAACGGATCCCGCCTGGTCTAAATTTGGTTTACAAAAAATATACGTATTTTATATTAGTCTTCATCATACTTGAAACAATAGACGAATGATGCTAGTTTTGATGTCGCGAGATATATAAGTTAAAAATGTGTTCGCCGATCATAATACCTGCGAAAGTGCAGGTTGCTCTCTGCCAGCTTGATCGTACTGAAAGCTGAGGCATGGAGTACAAGTAACCATTCATAGATGGAGCACTCTGTTCTGCCTTGCATATACTCACTCCATGTCTGTACTTGAGGCATAAAAATAGCTCTATTTGTCGATTATCTCATCTGTGACATGCTGTTGAGGACTAATATGTCCGAAATCGGCTTATTACACATATTACCGGTATAATTTAATACCGGTCAGGACATGTAGCCCTCGGAGTAGTTGTATCCCGCTATATCATCAGTTGCGTTGTTCTTGATTTCAGGTGTGGGATACGCGATATGTCTAATGGATATCTACATGGGGATGTACTACAACACAATAATCGGGTGGGCCTTATATTACCTCATCGCATCCTTCCAGTCAGAGTTACCGTGGACGAAATGTACAAACGATTGGAACACCGTGTTCTGTAGACCTGTTACTGAACTTCTTCCTAACAGTACCGCCTCTAGCCCAGCGAGGGAGTTTTTTGAGTAAGAAAGCACATATGTACAGGGTCCATGATTAATTGGCTACATTTAAATTTGAATTGTCAAAATAAAAAAAAATAATTAAAGTATGTCTCTTTGTTTTCGAGAAAAAAACATACATTTTCGAAAATAGAAAGTATGAAGAAGATTAACAGTAAGACGATATTTGAGGATGTTTAATGTCTCTTTAACGATTTGTCTAATTAATAATCTGCCGAATAAATAAATACTCTTAAATGATGCCTCTTTTTAGATTTAGTAAAGTGTTTGGTAACGTCATTAACTCGAAAATGGTCCGCCGTTTTCGTTAATAAAATTTAATAGATTTTTTTTCTTAGAACAGAAGAAGTAATCACATTTTTAAAATACCCACGGACTATATATTTACATAAAAATTCAGCAGATTTTTTTACTTTAATTATTAGCTTAAGTTCCCTATATTAACCACTCATATTTTGCAAAATAAGATTTTTTCTAAATATCAACAATCTGTAATACGAAAACGAAACGTCCGCGACACTCCTTCATAGAACTTTTTCTTATTTTGGCAATCCGAATGCAAATTTTAAATTTAGTTAAATAATTTCGAAACTCACTATACAGGGTGTCCCACCAGGAATCGCTACTATTGATTGATATAACGGAAAGTACTGATCCGATAAATTCTTTTATATTCAATTCTTTACTTAAGTATCTTTTAGAGGTTATGCAGTTGAGTGGGAGGGAAAGTAGAGGGGGAAAAGAGTAAAAGTTTACTTTTATGAACATAAACAAGTGTTTTTACTTAAATTGTGCCCGAAAAATATTATTTATACGATTCCATACATCAGATGTAAGAAAAATGATTTTGTATGTATCCGTTTTACTTAGAATCGATTTAATATTGTTTTTGAAGATCCAAAAACATATTCCATATGATGAATTTCTGATAGGCCCGAAAACCGACCTTATTGACCCAGCAAAGGCAGTAGGTCCAACACAGTTAAAATATTTGGAACTTTATGGCACCGATTATACCGGAAGTCGATATTAACTTTCTTATTTTAAATGGACATCCTATATATTATTGCATTTTCGGATTATACATGAAATTTGAGAGTCACTTTATTAAATATTCGTATTTCCTATACCTAGAAGTTATAAATTTTGAGATATTAATTTTTTAAGAAAAAATTTGATAGATGCAAGGGTCCGCGGAGATGCTAGTAACTTTTTTCAGGAGCGTGATATCAAGTGTTGCTACATTTTCAGTCATAACTCCTTACTAATACTAAATATAAACCCATAATAATTCCAACAGTAACAGTGATATAATAATAAAGGCACTACTCGTATTACTGTATTACTATAGAAGTTCTTGAAATTACTTTGTCACATTGTCTATAAATAACAAACAAATTAAAATAATTCTCATTAGTATAATTTCAACGATCCCCAGGCATTTTTATTTAAATTTTCGGTAATAGACACAACAATATCTTGACTAACTTGACAAATGTCAAGTTATTTTAATTGTTTTTGGAGTGTTTCTGGTCATGGCCAATCTGATAATAACTGGTCTGATATGAGAAAAATTGTCCAAAAAATAGACAAATGCAAATATCTCTAAAAGTAGTAACGGCAACCCTAACAATACGATAGAGTAAAAATATAAAGGGTATTCCATTTAAGTTAACAAAGTTATACTTAGCTGTTTGAAGTTATCAAAATGTAATAGCAAAAATAAACCACCTAGTATTACTTAAATGTTTTAATTTGTTGGTGTTACCTATGTTCTTTATAGGTACCAAAAATCTACTTGATATCATGCTCCTGAAAGTTACTATCATCTTCGCGGACCCCTGCATCTAAAAAAATTTTTCTTCAAAAAATAATATCTCAAAATCTATTTATAACTCCTAGGTATAGAGAATATTTAATAAAGCAACTCTCAAATTTTAGGTAGTATCCGAAAATGAAATAATATATAGGGTGTCCCACTTAAAATAAGAAAGTTGATGTCGACTTCCAGTATAACCGGTGCCATAAAGTTCTAAATATTTTAACTGTGTTAGCCAAATATTCAGATTTATCGGATCAGTGCCTTCCGAGATATCGACAATGGCGATTCTTGGTGGGGCACCCTGTATAGCAGTTTATGATTTTAATGCAAATTTCTAACAATATTTCTGGACAACATTCTATTTTTATGACTTTTATGGTACTTTGTTAGAAGATGTACGAAATAAATATAGGATATTTTTGCTGTCTGATTCACGAGTGTTAAGAAGAAATTCTTAAATTCGTTTTTGGTAAAATACGCAGGAAAAATGTATACCATAAAAATAAAATCCTAGATTTACCGTTGGCAACTGTTTTTAGTACATTAATCGTGATTCTTGTTATACACTTATTTAAATAAGTGATAAAAAACGTATGTGACATTAGCTAAATTAATTAAAAACACATTTTTTGAAATTCTTTGGGAGTTTGTACTGTTACGTTATTTTTTAAAGGGGCAGCTCAGTTTTTAACTCTTTGTGAAGCTTTTTTTATAAATTACAATACAGTCCACTTGAAAGGTCTCTCAGATAAAATTGATAATACGTACCCTCCTCTCATTATTTATTTTATAATATAACAGGTATGCTTTTTTTCTTATATAATCAATGATTTTCAGGAGGGAAGTTTTGGAACAATACAAATCCGACGGCCTCAACAGAATGGGTCCTATAAAACCAGCATTGGCCTTGTGTGTTTTTGCAGTTTTTATACTAGTTTATTTTTCTTTGTGGAAAGGAGTTAGAAGCACAGGCAAGGTAAAGGACAATATCATTTAAAAAACGCAATAAATATTTTTAACGTCAAAATAAATAGATGGGTATTTTGTTTAACTAAAGCGATCATATCTGTTTTTTTTTACATTTTGTAAGTATATATACAGTGTCCTAAAATTTATCTACAATAGTTCCATAACTCAATCCTTGACCATAAGACAAGCCGTTTATATAATTTTTTTTAAGGGAGTTACAACCATTAAAGGCGAGCCTATGAAATTAGTTTTTCTCAGATATATTCGATATCGATAGGAATAAAACAATGACAGACACAGACATGACACAGACCTTATGAATTTCAGGTCCCGGTGGATTTGTCTGGATTTTTGATTTTTTGTACTTGATCAAAAGTATCAAAGGGCGCAAAGTCCAAAAATGGACAGTTTTGGAGATACCGAGGAGCAATCATAACAGTTAGGTATTTAAGTGCAATATTTTCATGTATATTTGGCCCAATTCACTCCCATAATCCATCTACCCTAATATATACCTATACAGGGGGTCCCATATTAAATTACGCACCTAAATATCTCGTCGCCAATTCGAAAATAACCTTACGAAAGTTGTTGGGTTCAAAGGGGGACACCGGATCATGACCTTCAATTTGACCTTAACATTGACATTCAAGGACATTTGAAGGTCAAATATATGTTTTTTTAAATAGGGGCCTCTATTTTTTACCGCGGATTTGGAAAGAACGCAAAATTTTACGTTTAGATAGGTACTTAAGGCTCTTCTTTGAATAACCTTTAAAGGTTATTTCAGGGACAAAATATTTTAAATTACGCACATGAATATTTCGTCAGGGGAGCCACCAATCCGAAAATAACCCTTACAAAAGTTGTTGGGTTCGGAGGGGGACATCGGATGTTGTCCTTCAATTTGATCTTGATGAAGAAGAAGAGCCTTGAGTACCTATCTAAAGTAAACGAACGTATCAATCTAAACGTAAACAAGCCTTAATTACCTATTTAACCGAAAATCTTGCACTCTTTCTGATTCCCGGTCAAAAATAGGTTCCTATTTAAAAAATTAGATTTGACCTTCAAATGACATTCAAGGTCAATGTCAAGGTCAAATTGAAGGTCACCATCGGGTGCCCTACTCCGAACCCAACAACTTTTGTAAGGGTTATTTTCGGATTGGTGACGAGATATTCAGGTGCGTAATTTAAAATGAGATACCCTGTATATATTAGTGTAGATGGATTATGGGAGTTAATTGGGCCAAGTGTACATGAAAATTTCGCAATTAAATATCTATTATGACCTAATATCGTGTATCTAATTAGTAATTACCCTGCGGTCCCAAGAAATATTTCATTTTAGGCGACTTTGCGCCTCGGTACCTCGAAAACTGTCCATTTTTGGACTTTGTGCCCATTGACACTTTTGATCACGTGGATATCATGTACAAAATATCAATGATCCAGACAAATTCACCGGACCTAAAATCTGTATATGGTTTGTGCGAGGTCCTTTGGAACTGAGTGTTACTGTAATGCGAGTCTATTAGTTAAAATATTGTTTCTAAATTTTAATCAGGGGCGTCTCAAATTAAGGGGTAATAAAATTACTGTCATGTGAATCCAATGATTAAAAAATATTTCATAATTTGAATACCAAACTAAAGATCTCTCTCTTATTTTTTAGTCATAGACTAATTTCAGGACATTTTGTATACATATTTTAATTCTCAACTTTTAAGAAGGGCATTTTACGATCATATCCAAGTTGACTATATTTAGCTGAGAAGATAGAAAAATAATTCCAATTTTGCTATAATCCAATGGCAGTGTTTCTATAATAATTATAAAATCGTTATCAATTATTATTTCCTACACTTTTTTACACAATGTTTTCATGCTTAGGCATTTTTAAATTATACAGAGTGTTTCAATTAAAATTTACCACCTGGAAAATACCGGCATTAAAAATAAAACAAAAAAACCTGAGACACGTCGATTTTCTTTTCAACGGGGACACGTGATGGCGTAAGTTTTGGTGTCTTGGAAATTACCCCTTTAGGCAGGGGCGTAAAATACCCTTAAACTTTAAATGGCACTCTATGTTGAGTGTCAGCCAACATAACTATGAGATCAGCACTTAAAGAATATGACAAAATATCAATGAATGAATGAAGAGCGTTATTTTATTAAATGTTCAAATTGGTTTCCCTTCGCTTCCAGACAATAATTAAAATCTTTACTCCACTTCCGAACGAATATTTCCAAGTATTTCGGGCGTTATCTGACGACATTCTTCAACGATTCTCCGACGAAGTGCCTCAAGTGAGTTCGGTCGTGTTGCATAAATTTTCCACTTTAAGTATCCCCATAGAAAAAAGTCTTAGGGCGTTAGATCTGGTGATCTGGAAGGCCATTCAACTGAACCTCTGCATCCTATCCAGTGATTTGGAAAGTTATTATTAAGAAAATCGCGCACGGCTACAGCATAATGTGATGGAGCATCATGCTGCCGGAACCACACATCCTCTTCTGGCAAAGCGTTGTCATTTTTCAATACCTCCAGAATCATCACAGAAAGGCCCTATGAGGTGGTCTCCCAGTATGCCTGCTTAAATATTCAATTTCCTCGGATGCTGCGTGCGAGTTTTTACGAAAAATGCGTGAATTTTCATTACTCCAGTAAATAGGCATGATGACAGTAACCAAGAATCACTAAAATTATGTATTTATCCAATGGAATATGATTCATCGGTTATAAAAAACGTATTTATTTTTATGTTATGAGCGAGATTGATAATGTTTTTGATAAAATAAAACTACAAAATACAGCAAACCTCCATGATAGGTTGAGTTGAGCACCAATCAGAGCGAATTACATCACATTTATGTAAATGTCATTTTATATTATTTGTACTTCCACAATATCCGCAGTATTTATCTTCGTTTAAATATTTCGTGTTTTCCAACTATCAGTTGCTTAGTTTTGCCAAAACCATAATCAGGAAACGTTAGGTACTTGAAAAGTTTGTAAAAGAAGGAAATAGATATATTTTTTGGAAATAGTAAATACTTCCGAACACCATAGAACAATTTTCCAAAATCTGTCATCATGCCTTTTTCATCACTCCAGTAGTGGCACTTATGGCGGTTGACTCCACCATCCAGTTGGAACGGACAATCATCGGAAAAACAGATTCAGCACAAAAAATTTGGATTCCTTCGACCACGATCACTCATTTCTTCAAAGAAATGCAAGCGACGATCAGCATCATCTTCACTAATTTCTTATACCAAATTAATTTTATATAGGTGATACTTGAATTTTTAAGATTCGGCGGCAACTAGGTATAGAAAATCCTGAAGTACCTGCAAGTTTCCTGACACTCAAATTTGATTCCATTGCGATGTGACCCGAGACAGCTACTTGATTACCTTCATTACGTACGACCTTTTCACGTTGACTCTTTCTGTTTACAACCGATCCAGTTTCCGAAAACGTATGCACTAAATCCAGGACGTACCGATGCCAAGTGTTTTTGTCAGGATAACGATCATTAAAAATCTGTGCTGTCTGCCGTGCACAGTCATTATTCTTGTAGAACAATCTAATTATTTCCACTTTTTCAGCAATTATATAAACCATTTTCACGAATTGAAATTCAATCGACTTTTTTCAATTTTAGTATCACTATTATAAAAACTCTATACCTGGTATCTCCGCGAATAAAAATGATTTTTCAAATCTGAAAAAAGCGTTTTGAAGGGTAAGAGTGGTAGTTTTAGAGGGCTTGATTCGTTTTTAGAAAAAATTTTTGCTCTGTGATATAAGCTAAAATATAGCAAAAAACGTGTTTTTGCACTTTTAGGTTAGGATATCTCGGAAACGTGACGTATAGGAGCAATTTTGACGCCGGATTTAGATTCTGCGCAACAAAAACCTTCGGGCAAGTGAGGTCTGGTTTTTGGGTGCGAAAATAGTTGCCCTGTGTAATCGACGTGTCTCAGGTTCTTTTTTGTTTTTTTTTAAATCCGATATTTTCCAGGCGGGAAAATTTAATTGAAACACCCTGTATAAAGTTTGCTTTTGATATTAAAACGGCTTTTATTTCCATTTAATTTATCTCTCTATCTAATTAAATCTAGTTTAATATTGATATGGCATATCAATAAGAAATATTTGGAGAGGAACTACAGGAGATAACTGTAGAGCCATTTCGAGCTAAGGACTCTTACCGCAGTAGTCGTACTTGTCTAAATAATCCTGAGAAACTCGTCAAAACAAACTGGATGTGGGTCAAGAGAGCTTAAGGTGAGACGGTTCTACTTACAGTGTGAAAAATCCCCGCCATATTAATGTTTACTTTATAGATCTACCTCATATAAATTTGATTTTTTTCATTCTTTCATAGGAAACGTGAAAATACATCGTTGAAAATATTTCAAATGTATATAAAACGGTATGACCATGTTAAATGTAGTAGTTGATAATATATTTTAAATACAGGGTGATCCATTAACGGTATGGGGTAAAAAATCCATTAACAAATACGGCCAAAAGAAATTGATTTAAAATATTTTCAAGTTTGTAACTTCATCACTAAAGGGCGCAACTGTTATAGTGTTACAGAAAATTGTCGTTTTTTAGAAATTTTGCTTATATTATCTAAGTTCAAAATACACTTTTTAGATACACTGTTAAACCTTTCATAAGTTTTGTCTGAACTGATTTTGTTATTACCATAACAACGCCAGTATCAAGGACACCATCTTGAAATTTTTAAATTGTTATAACTTCTAAATGCCTTAATCGATTTCAAGAAATGACGGCTCACTTTAAAGAACTATTAATAAAATTTATTTTTATAAAAATGTAATTCTCTTGTGCAATCTGTAGATGACGTCTCCGTCAACTAAAAAAATTAAATACAAGATATAGGTTTTTTCATGGCTTGATAGACCATTTAAAGGAAAACAAATACACAAACCGGAGGTCGATATCTTCTTTCGTTTTCAAATTATTGCTAAAATAGTGATGTGCTAGAACATCCTTCTATATTTAGTTCTCTAAATAATATTGACATAGTCCAAACCAAAATTAAATTGTAAAACTATACCAAGATTGTATTTAAAAAAGTACTTGCTATATTTTACACTTTTTTTTGATAACTGTAATGTTTCATTTTTTTTATTAATTCCAAATATCTGAGTTGTTATAAAGATTATTGTTTCCATAACGAGGCAGGCTATCTCCTATGAAAATAGACAAATGAAAAATGATGTCAAACGAAATGTGACAGCTCTTACTTCGTACAAGATTAGTGTCATTTGTGTGAGAAAAGTACTTGTGTTCCATAAGAAATTCCCAGGTCTCTAATTCTTTAACACTTATTTGGGGACTTACATGGACACAAACCAACACAATAATATTATCTTCCGCTCTTGCACGGCGATGTCTTGTTTCAGAATGTAGTGGCGTCTGGCTAAACGCTGAAATACTTCTCTGGAGTGGCGTATTCTACGAGGGTAACGCAAAGTGTATTCTCTTAAAGCTATAACGGCATTTTCCATACATTGAAAATAAACCGTCAATATATCACACGCTTCCACATTCGTAAAAGGCAGTTTCCTGGTACAAGTACTTTTCCAAAACAAATAACACTAATTTTACACGTAGCAACAGCTGTCACATTTCATTTGACATCATTTCTCAATTGTCTATATTCATAGGGTATAGCTTGCCTCGTTATGGAAACAATAATATTTATAAATACTCAAATATTTGTAATTAATAAAAATATTAAATATTGCAGTTATCAATAAAATTTCAAAATATGGCAAGTACTTGGTATAGTTTTATAATTTAATTTCGGATTGGACTGTGTTAGAGAACTAAATAAAAGAGGATGTTCTAGCACAACTTCACTATTTTAGCAATAACTTGAAAACGAAAAAATATATCGACTTCCGCTTTGTGTATTTGTTTTCTTTAATAAATGGTCTATCAAGCCTTGAAATAAAAAACCTATATCGTTGCATTTAATTTTTATAGTAAACGGAGACAATTACAAAAATTTTCTAATTAGCGTCATCTACAGTTGCACATGAAAATAATATTTTTATTCCCATATCATAAATAGAAATTTTATTAATAGTTCTTTATAATGAACCGTTTCTTTAAATTATTGATTAAGGCATTTACAGGTTATGACAATTTAAAAATTTCAAGATGGCGTCCTTTATACTAGCGTTGCTGTGGCAACAAAAAAAAGTTCAATAAAACTTATGAAGGGTTAAATAGAAAGTGTATTTTCAACTTAGGTTATACAGGGTGGGCCATTAGTGTGAGAAAATAAAATAACTCCCTTGTTAATCATAATACAGAAAAAAAGTTTATATAAAAGTTGTACGGAATCAAAAAACTTAAAGGACAAAATTGATTTGAAACGTACAGGGCGATGAGTAAAAACAGGACACGCCAAATATTACATATTTTAAATGAAACACCCTGTATATTTTTAAACATAGGGATTTCTGAGAAAATTCTATATATGGCAATATAAACAGTTTATCATTTTAGTGCGGGGTTGCCAAGTTATGTAGAAAATTCTTTGAATTTTGGAAAAAACATGACCTCGAAGAAGTTGTATTAACTTTCAGCTACTAAAACTGGGAACAAACTAATTACACAGAGTTATAGGCAAATGTTAGGCAAATGATCCCATATTAGCTAATATCGATATTTCATACAGGGCATTTTTTATAATATGTACAATCATTTTTAGAAAGTTTAAACTTGATTTTCTGAAATTTTTCAAATGTATGTATTTTATGATTCTATTTTATTCATATATCGGTCAGCAACATTTCTGTCGCACGAAATGGCTTTGGAAAAAAACTGTCACATTGTGTCAACTTGTCAGTTCACAGTTTATCAGTCCATTTTGTGTTAACTTTATTAATTATTATTTATTTGTGGTATTCTGTAAAACAACTTTAGATGTAGAACATACTTAATAAAAGTTAAAGTGAACTGATATGTGAATAAAATAGAACAATACAGGGTGCTGCATCTGAAAAATTTTAGAAAATCAAGTTTAAACTTTCTAAAACTGATCGTATTATAAAAAATGACCTGTATAAAATATCGATATTAGCTAATATAGGAGTCTTTGCCTAACATTTGCATATAACTGTGTCAAATATTTTTGCACCAAGTGTTAGTAGTTGAAAGTTAATACAACTTCTTCGAGTTATGTTTTTTCCAAAATTCGAAGAATTTTCTACATAACTTGGCAACCCATACTAAAATGATTAACTGTTTATATTACCATATATAGAATTTTCTGGGAAATCCAAATGAGTGAAAATATACAGGGTGTTCCGTTTAAAAAATGTAATATTTGGCAAGCATCAAATTAATTTTGTGGTTTAGGTTTCTTGATTCTGTATAACTTTTATATAAACTTTATTATGAGTAACAAGGGAGTTATTTTACTTTCTCACACTAATGGCCCACCCTGTATGTAAATAGTAAACAAGTCAATTTCAACCATGACAATTTGTTGCGCGTGCGGGTTGCCTAAACATGTGACGTCACACTAAAAGATTCTATTGTGAAGATTGTTAGTGACCAAATGTTTAAATTTAAAGTGAAGTCATTTATTTTTCTAATTTTTTACATTTAACTGTTTTCTTTTTTTGGTGAAAAGACAAGACCTCCTGTGGTGTGCGCGAGAAAGTGCGAATAAACATACTAAAATTGCCCATCAATACAGTATCAATAATAATGAATTAATGGACATGGTGACCTATCTGCGGAGCAGCGGTTCCAAAAATGTTTTCATCGTATCAGAGTGGTAAGTCAGTAGGTATTAAAAAATATATATTTTCGAGTCTTCGCATCTCGATGTATATGTGTATATCTGTGGTTTTCGCTCAACTAATTTTCCTTAAAGTTCTCATTTTGACTGTTCTCTAAAATAGTAAAAGGAAGGCGTTACGGTTTCTGTATTGTCTAATGTGCGAGGAATGAAGCAAGAGCAAATTGAGTTGTGGACATGAGGAATATAACGACGGAGGGTATTTTGACAAAGATGGACAATAAAAGTTTAGAGGCCTAATTATTGCNTGCAGTATCCAAAACAGTAAATTAACATCGTGCATTTCTAACAAAAGTAATAAAGACCTAGTTAAATTAGTAATTAACAGGTAACCGCTCAAAATGTCTGCCATTTTTCTCTAGACATTGAGCAATTCTACGACGAAAATTGCTTGACACATTTCGCAGCATTTCCGAAGTTACGATCAAAAAAGAATTTTTTATCTTTGCGCTTTCTTTCAAACCTCTTCTTCAGTTTTAAAAAACACTTTGTACGATGATATCTTTGTAAATTTGGGTTATTAGTTTGATAAATACTTGTCAATAAATAGTTATCATGAGTTTTACTAATTATTCTATTATTTATTTACTAATTCATCTTTAGAGTAATTAATTTCACAATTATTACTGTCGCTTTTCTTTTAAACCTGATGTGAATCGAAAATTTTCCAGATTATCCTTCGAGAGGAGCCTACTATGTTATTTTACATATAAACTAATGAATTTTGGTATAGGAGCAGGTATAGCAAAGTAGGAGAGAATTTAATTTTGCATCTCATGGTATGAAAATATACAGGATGTTCCATTTAAAAAATTGGAGATTTTTCAATTTTTCAATTGCCAATTTTGACATGACATTTTGGTCACCCTGTATAACGCAGGCCAGTTTTTGGAGCATGATTCGGAAGAGTCATCCTTACTAAACAACTGATAAAAAAATGGGCTTAGTAGCTATTAGTATAACCTGTCAGTATCAGAAAATGTAAGCAACCAATATCGACTAGAAAAACCTTTCAAGCGAGATATCTCAAAAACTGTGAATATTTGAATAGAACTATTCTACACAAAGTACCCTTTATTTTTTATGTAGAATCCGAAATAAATATAAAAAATGTGTGTTTCCATTTAAAAAACCAAAGTTGGTGTCTGTCTAGGAAAAGTGGAATACCCTGTATAGTTGAATATATTTTTAATTTGTACATTCCGAGAAATGTGGCAACACAGTAAAAAGAAAATCATATATTCCTCATTTTAACATAGATATTGGACTTTTCCGCACTAGTGGGACACGCTGTATAGAATTTTCTTAGAAATCCATATGTTTAAAAATATACGGGGTGTTCCATTTAAAAAATGTAATGTTTGGTGTGTCCCTGTATGTTTCAAATTAATTTTGCGCTTTAGGTTTTTTTGATTCTGTACAACTTTGATATAAACTTTTTTTCTGTATTATGAATAACAAGGGAGTTACTTTACTTTCTCACACTAATTTCCATAACACTATAACAGTTGCGCCCTCTAGCGGTGAAGTTACAAATTTGAAAGTACATATTTTAAATCAATTTCTTTTGGTCGTATTTGTTAATAGATTTTTACCCCAAAATCGTAGCACGTTTAGTTTCCTATATACAGCCGTTCGATATCGTTAATGGCACCCCCTGTATACAATGCTTTCCAATAATACAATAACCCTTGTCTATTTGTCAGTAGAAATGTTTTTCACATGTTGCAACCGGTGGTTATTGCACTTATTTACAGATTTAAAGATTTGTACAAAACTGTATAAAAATATATCGAATAAAAGAGATCGCCGAGGCTCATAACTATAGTCTGAACAAATGCTCCTTAGAATCCAGAATAACAGGCTTTTAATACAAACCTGTTACAATAAGTGGGGCCGACGTTTCTTGATGCACCCCATCATTTCATCGTTTATATCCAATTTAAAACGGACGTTCTGTTCCAGGCGGTATGGATAACGGCTCTCGCCCCCTATGTCGTCCTGATAATCCTGCTGGCTCGCGGAGTCTCGCTGCCCGGAGCCGCCGACGGCATCCGCTACTACCTCACACCGGAATGGGACAAGCTCTACAACTCCAAGGTGTGGATAGACGCGGCCTCGCAGATTTTTTTCTCGCTTGGTCCGGGTTTCGGCACGCTGCTGGCCCTCTCCAGCTACAACAAGTTCAATAACAACTGCTACAGAGACGCCATCTTAACGAGCAGTATCAATTGCCTGACCAGTTTCTTGGCCGGGTTCGTGATTTTCTCCGTTTTGGGGTACATGGCACACGTGCAGCATAAGAGCATAGAGCAGGTCGGATTGGAAGGTAGGTCAAAATTTAAATACAGGGTTACAACTTTTTTATTGTCCTGTACACGTATTTTTCTTATTATAAGAGTTACAGAAATGGTTAAATGGCCAAAAATGTGCAGGATCTTATGGCGATCCCGGATTCGTTTTTAAACTTAGGAAATACCGAATAGTTCCGAAGATATCCGAAGAAAACCGATTTTATGCTATTACTTTTTTTAGTCGTATTTCACATGTTTTTCAAAATTTTGGGACAAAAAATGTGTGGTCTGATATCTATAAAAATGTTTGCTGAGGTGTAATTAACTTTTGTTTTTCTTATGGACGCCATATTGAATTTTCCATATGGATTCAACGAGCAAAAAAATCGACCCATTTGATTTTTTTTAAACTTTGGGATTTTAATCTACTTTGAATTTTATGAGGGCCGTTGTAGCGGTACGCTACAATTACATTTAGTACCTGCCCCAATAAATATATTTTGCTTTCTGGGAATTTACGAGCCATATAAATTATACTTTGAATTATCCGAGATTATCCCAAATAAATGTATTTAGCAAATGAGATTAGAATGAGTAGGCTGTAAACATAAATTAGTTGTTTATTAGGGTACATAAGCACAAACCGAGTAGGTAATGACCCGGATAAGTTTTAATTAGGATAGGATAATAAAAGTAGGTTCCTGGGGACAAGGATAAAACCGAAAACATTTTGAGACACGAGGGAGAAGTCTTGAAGCCTAGTTCCTGCTTGGTTGTGTCTCGTGTTACCAACGAAATTAGTAGAATAAAGTTTTCCATGCTACTTAGTTTTTCTCCTCACTTGAAGACCAAACCACTATACCCTGTTTTTCTGTTTTTCCGAAAAAAATTTTTGGAACTTTGTGGCTCCATGTCAAAATTTACATGTGACGGCGTTCTTCCGAAAATGAAAATGCATATTTTTTTCAAATTATATCCTTCATATTGACTTAAACCATCCTACCGGAACATTTTTTCTAAAAATGTGCAGAATTTCATCAGCGTTTACATAGTTTTTTTCAGAATTCAAATTGCTTTAAAACTTTCTGAGATATTTGAGATAAACGGAAAAAAGTAATTTTTTTTAAATTGATTTTCTTAAAAACCCCTCCTTTTATTTTCACCAAATTTGAATATGTCTTTCAAGGCCAAATAAGCTATATCTTTTAGCCAAACGGCAATATGTCAACTTGCTTCGATCGGGAGATACGGTTTCGAAAATACATATTTTTTCATGTCAGTCATTTTGACCCAAATCATCCTCCCGAAACTGTTTTTTTAAATGTGCAGAGGTTTATCAGCTTTTACCTGTTTTATTTCAGAATTCATATTGCTTTAAAACTTTGTGAGATAAATGAGATTGATAAATTGATTTTCTCAAACACCCCATCTTTTATTTTCAACAAATTTGGATATGTTTTTCAAGGCCAAATAAGTTATCTTTTAGCCAAGCGGCAATATGCCAAATTGCTCAGTTCGGAAGATACAATTTCACAAAGACAATATTTTTATACGTTTACGCCTCATATTCGTTACAATAATTTACTCTTGTGAAATCAGTAAATTGGTAGCAAATATAGAAGACAGTCAGTAACGCTTATTAATCAAAATTTAACACTGAAGCATTCATGTTTGTTTTTCTACATTGAACTCTACATTTATATTTCCTTCTGCATCAATCTCTCGGATAACCAAATATGACTATTACGAATGCCGTAAATTGATTGAACTTCTTTCCATACCTCGGTCTTTTAAGATCGAAATTTTTGCAGTTCTTCAGTTTTCAAAAGTATTAATACAACAAATCCTATATGACTATACTAGACAGGGAACATTCTATCCAAATGCTTATATAAAAATACAGGGTGTGCAATTTAACACTCTCGCTGCCAATATCATCGAAATGAAGAAATTTATTTAAGTTTCGGAAACTTGTACAATTTCTTTTCTGTAGTTGATCATTTGTTTTTTTTTATAATTTATTGTTTGTTAGTTGGTATGTGGTGTGAATAAAGTCATTATAACAATATTTCAAAAGAATGTTATAGCATACATTGCATATGGAAGTCGACATATCTCGAAAACAAATAAATATAAGGAAAAATTTTATATTACAAAAATTACTCAAAATTTAACGATCTTTCAGATGGACTACATTTCCACGTTCTAGGGATAAAAAATGTTTAGTATCGCCACGCCATCTATACAGAAAGATTTGAACTAACAGTTCTAACTCCAATTTGAAGCTATTCGAAGGACCTAACAATCCCAGTTTCCGGAACGAAAATAAATTTCTTCATTTCGAAGATATTGGCAGCGGGAGTATTAAATGGCACACCTTGTATACAGGGTGTGCCATTTAAATTAACAAAGTTAACATCCTCGGCCATTTTGTTCGGACTACATTTGTTTTTCTACTATCATTTTCGAAATCTTATAAACTTAGGTCGCAATATGCTTCGTTTCCGAGATACAGAGTATTTAAATATTAATTTTTTATTTATTTTTATTAATTATATCAAAGAGTTTTAAAGATATTGACTCGGAATTTGATGGTTGTATTTTATTTAGAAATATTGACAGCAACCTACAAGATAATGTATGAGTAGAAATTATTGCAATAAAATATGTTTTATTTTTTCCTCAAAAACCGTGCATCCTACGAAAAAAATTGAAGAGACCAATTTCATTCAGCATTGATGACAGATTTCTAAAAAAACATCAAAACGGGAAAAAGTCAGTGGCGTACCATTTTTCTTATTAAAAAAGGTTGCGGCATTCTCGCATGAACGCCACTGGTGCAAGTAGAAATATTCGGATCACCCCAAAAAATGCTCAAAGCGTTTTTCAAATTCCAAGTCAATATATTTAAAACTCTTTGAAATAATTAATAAAGATAAATAAAAAATTAATATTTAAACACTCTGTATCTCGGAAACAAAGCATATTTCGAACTACGTTTATACACAAAATAACTTCGGCAACCACCCCCTAAAATATTTTGCACTTATTTACAAGCACCCTGTATATGTTTGACATCCTGCAGGTCTTGTATTATCATTTTTACTGTAATGAAAACCTTGCTGGATTTTCTTGACGAACACGGTATATTTTTTAGCACGCATCTATTGATGGGATATTCTCTCATCGGTATATGTAATCAATGTAATCATAAAAATTAATGGAGTATGTATGGGGATATGATAAAAGAATAAACTGTGATATATGTAGGTATCATACAAAGACTTTATAGCTTGGTAATAATCTATTAGTCTCTTTTTAGCACCTGATATCTTTTTTATGCACAATAAATGTAATTATTAAGATATAATCTAATCTTTATGACAATGTATTCATGAAAAATGTAAAAAATAATACGTATCAATAATTTTCTATATTATGGCGAATGCGCCAATGTCAGTTCGTGTTTGATAAAATAAAATAATTGCCTTATTAACGATATAATATTTTACTTAAATAATAAAAACACCTTTATGTAGCATCAGAAATGATTCATTCAAAATATATGAAAAAATCGTTAACAAACATTCACATTTCACTTAACTACTGATAAATTTTTGTCATAAAAATTATTTTAAATGGTTTATCAGTTACGACTGTAACTTTGTTGAAACTATGTTCTAAGAAGGATTAATTTATTTGTTTCAAGTGTTTTTTCTGGTGCATGCTCATTTTTTTTTTGTTTTGTCAAAATAATCATATTAATTTTTTCTCCTGCGATGAATTACACAAATATTTAGGAATAGTGAAGAGATACCTTTCTCAGGTAGGGACATCCTTAAGAAAATGGACATTTTTCCATTAAAAAAAGCGTTTTAAGATTAAACGTTTACACTGACAAAAATTTTACTAATCACGCCATACCGAATCGCTGATAGAATCATATATGTGATCATCATGAGAGGGATTTTATAAATTTGACTTTAATTTTAATATCCACATTAGCTATTTATTTTGACTTCGGAAATTATTTAAATCCAAGTCACTGGAATTTGGTCGATTATAATACCTGACCTAGAACAATGCACGCACAGTCAATAGGCATATACAAAAAGTTTATGTACAAAAACGAAAAAAATTAACGAGGAATAAATAAGTCGAGTTTTATCGTTGTATTAGTGAATTCAGTTATTGCTTTTATTATTGTTATTAATTTATACTATAGTTAAATTTAGTCAGTAAAGATTAAGTAAATGTTAATTAATAATGAATCAAATAAAGAAATCGGTATTCACAATTTTGTCCACCAACTCGTAAATAAAATGAATGTTCCTTCTTCTCCCTGGTCTTGCAGGCATAAATTATTCTCATCAACCTGAAAACTTGAAAAAATTATTAGTAGACATTTTATTGCACTTTATGACGGTGAAGAATGATGAAGAATGATAATATCAAAAAAGTAACTCGAAAGAAGTGACGCTAAGTTGGCAAATTGTAAATAAGTGGCAAATTTGTGTTTTTTTACTGCCCTTTAAAATCAAAACGATCTATCGGAATATTAGTTATTTTATGTTGAATGCAATTAAATTACTTACAATTTAAGTTATCTAAGTCATATTTCACCAATTTATTAAAATAAAAGTTGAACGTGGAAAAATCAATTTTCGAAAATTACGCATTTTATTGCAAAAAGCGATGGATGTTGATGACATTTATGGAAGAGACGATAAATGTGTGCCAAACACCGATTCATTGACCCTGAAATTGTGCTCCAGTTATTTGTTAATTAATTTCGTTTGTTTTTTTGCAACTAATTGTTTAATTACTTAACGTTAATTTTAGGCTTTAATGTCGTAGCTATAGATTCTAATTGATTCAAAGAAACGTATCGAAAAAGAAAACCTCTAGGAAAAAAGAAGAAGAAGTAGGACGTGCAAAACAGCGTTACAAACAATTTGTCCCAGGGTCAGTCAAAACTCGTTCGGGAATTCGCTCTTTTTGCGAAATAGAGCTTATTTTTACGGTAATTTGAAAAAAGAGAGAAATCAGTTACGCCTCTTAGTTCCTAAGACAACTTTTTTTTTTAACGTTAATTGTTAATTAACTATTGGATGGATCAGACCGGGATTTTAGAGACAATTAAAGTAAGGGTTAAATTTTTATTTCCAAAAAGTTTTACATTGGTAGTTCATGTAATAAACGCGCTAGCAGCAGTAAAAGTTGACCACGCCGCCCTCGGCCTCGTCGTGCGCGAGGTTTTTGAACCGAATTTGAAACGTTCAAGTAAAAAATCTCGCGCGCGAGCGAGAGCGACGTTCACGCGCACGCGCGGGCTCAGCGCTCCTGTCCCGTGCAGGCTTTTCATTCATGTTAACTTTTACTGCTGCTAGCCTGTTTATTACATGAACTATCAATATAAAACTTTCTGAAAATAAAAAGAGTAACCGCAAAAAAAAAACATTTTTTCGCCCGTTTTTGCGTAGTGTGTAGCAAGAACGGGGAACGTCGTCCAGATGTCTCCGTGGGTTTAAATTGATCATGAAAAATCTAGGTGAGCATAATTCGGTTTTTCCAATATTTGTCCGACTTACCCCTACTTAAGGGGTGGAAACCACCCCTAAAACAAGAAACGTGAGAAAATGGTCGATCAATTCTTGGTAAAAATTGGCGGGAATTTGAATGGCAAGGAAGAGATCAGGGATGTTCTTCCAAATATGCTCAAGGTGAAAAACATCCCCCGCGTGGGGGGTAAAACCACCCCTATTGCCGAAAACCGGCGGCAAATGATGTTCCCTTCTTGAATTGCCTTTTTTGTGATACTCTTCCTTATAAATCCAATTGATATGAAATACATGCCCCCATAATTCGTTCTTTTGTCGGATTCTGATCAGTTACCCCTACTGAAGGGGTGGAAACCACCCCTAAAACAAGAAAACAGAAAAAATGGTCACCAAAATCTGGGTAAAAATTGGCGGAATTCCACATGGCAAGAGTAACATCAAGAATGCCCTCCTAAAAATGCTCAAAGTGGAAAACACCCCCCGCGTGGGGGTAAAACCACCCCTATTGCCGATAGCAGACGGGGAATGATATCCACTTCATGAAGTACTTTGTTTCCTCCACTACCCGACAAATGATACGAAAGACGGGCTCCATAATTCGATCTTTTGTTTTACCACCACGCTGGGGGTGGGTTTATCATGAGCATTTTTAGAAGGACATTCCTGATTTTACCCTTGCCATGTGTTTTACCAAGAATTTATCGACTATTTTCTCATTTTTCTTGTTTTAGATGTGGTTTCCATCCCTTAAGTAGGGGTAAGTCGGGCAAATATTGGAAAAATCAAATTATGCTCACCTAGATTTTTCATGACGATCAATTTAAGCCCACGGAGACCTCTGTACAACCTTCCCCGTTCTTGCTACACACTATGCAAAAACGGGCGGATTTTGCGGTCACTTTTTAACCCTTTCTTTAATTGTGTCTAAAATCGCGGTACGATATGTCCAATAGTTAATTAACAATTAACTTTATAAAAAAGCTATCTTGAGAACAAAGAGGCGTAAGTGGTCCCTGATCTTTTTTAATTACCGTAAAAATAAGTTCTATTTAAGGCAAAAAGTGCGAATTCCCGAGCGGCTTATGCCTGACCCTACGACAATTAGTTTATAACGCTGTTTTGCTTGTCCTATTTTGTTAGTTGTAAAGGGCTTCTTTTTCGATACATTTCTTTGGATCAATTAGAACCTTATATCTACGATATTAACTTCTAAAATTAACGTTTAGCAATTAAACAATTATTCGTAGCAAAGAACGAACGATATTAATTAACAAATAGCTGAAGCAATAATTTCACGGTCTATCGAATCGGCCTTTGGCACACATTGGTCATTGGATTGACCATTTTTTCCATAAATTTTATCCATCGCCTTTAGCAATAATAATAATAAACAATTTTCGAAAACTGTTTTTTCCGCGTTTAACCTTTATTTTACAGTTAAAAAATAGGTGAGAAGTGACTTCAGGTACTTTAAAATGTAGGTACGTAATTTAATGGCCTCCAACATAAAATTACTAATTTTCCGATAGGTCTAAATTTTCGTGGGCAGTAAAAAAAATGAAAAAACACGTAAATTTGCCAATTATTTGCAATTTGCCACTTTTTTCGAGTTACTTTTTTGATATTATCATTCTTCATACCCGTGCAATAAAATGTCCACTAATAATTTTTTCACGTTCAAATTCTAATTCGACTGTAGTATCTATAGGGTGGTCCGAATTTTATGCAGAAAACTTCGAGGGTAGATAGATCTCTTTAAAATAATATGTGTTTGCCTTATAAACATAGGTCTGGAACGGCCCCGTTTTACAGATACAAGGTGTTGAGGTTTAAAAAAAAATTGATTTATATCGCACACTACCTCACATGTGGTGTAGAAAGGAGTGTAAATAATTTTGTTGATGTGCTTACAAATTGCACTTACTTTTAATCAGAAACAAATATGCTTGTAATATTATCGTTAGAAGTGTCTGCCACAAGGGGATTGTATTGGTATGAATTACTTGAGAACGGCGAATCTTAGGGAAAAAATTAAAGTCACCTATTTTACGTATTTTGTGCATTAAAATATAAATCAGTTACAATGACATGTAAAAAATGCAGTGGCGTAGGTTTTTTTGTAAGAAAGGGGGTGACCCCTGTCCAGTTGTACACCACTGGTTGAACCTTTAAAGCTCGTATTTCAGAAAATATAAGGCCTACTATCATACATTATATGTACCAAATTTTAAATAGATTCCGGAGATATAAACAAAAAATCAATTTTTTTTGTCAACTTCAACACCCTGTAGCTCTAAAACGGTGCCGTTCCAGACCTATGTTTATAAAGCAAACACATATTATTTTAAAGAGATCTATCTGCCCTCGAAGTTTCCTGCATAAAATTCGGACCACCCTGTATAAGTAAATTCACATAAATCATTAATACCTAGTTTTCGCATCAGTACGATCACTATATTTTTTAAACGTCCCCATAAAAAAATCAGGAGGGCTGAAGTCAGGATACCGCGAAGGCCATACTACTAGGTCTCCTCTTCCAATCCACCGTATTTCTTGAACAATTAAGGGCACATCTTCAAGAAGAAATCAGATAATTTCGAAGAAATTATAGTTACTGAAAACCGCCACAAGCAACTCCTCGGATATTCAAAGAAAAACGGTGCAGGAATTGATTTCCAGATAACGTTATGAACATTATTTCCATTTCGTGTAAACGCAGTTTCATCTGTAACTAACATAACAGGTGATAATTGAGGATTTTGAACATTTTGTTGTAACATTCAAAAACCCGTAAGAAATAATCTACTCCTACTCATGCTTGATAGGGATGCATTTGAGCCTCGTGTAATATGCTCCATACTGTTCATTGGAACATTCCAAACACCTGTTGAACGATTCGACTGTACTTATACAGGGTGTCCCATTCAAACTAAATATTTTTGAAGAAAATTGATGTACAGGGTGTCCCGTTCATATTTCAAAAAAACTTGTGTGCAAGTTCCTAATGGGAAAATAATAGGGGTAGTTTATGTAAAGTTTTTTTCTTAGACGCCCTGTTTTCGAGATACAGTGTGTTGAAGTTGTTACCCTCCAAATGGTTTTGCTTAATTCTTTAAATCGGCTAAAGACGAAAATGTCAAAATTTGTATACGAGTAAACATCAACTGTGCGTTAAGAATAATGTGCAAACGGTTTCTTTCTGAAAAGCAGTGTCACCCATACAGGTAATTGGAGGGGTACAATCGAAAAAAAATATGTTAAAAGTAAAAATTTATTTACATTTCTAAACGGTTCTTAAACTCTAAAGTATACTACAAAAAAAGGTAGGTATACTTGTCGAAATTCGGTAGCTTGTACCATTTTCGAGAAAAATGAAATTGCGTAGAAGGAAGTGTGGGACAATTTTAGTATCTACTGTAGTATTTCGAGTTTGTACATTTATTTAATTGTGCAGCTGTTTTGTTCTGTATGTCTCCGAGTCTGCTTCCTAATATTTTTCTATTTTTATCACTTTATTGAAGCATTCATGTCCATCAACATTAACATCAATAATAATAAATTTAATTTTTTTTTTTAGTTAATAAAATGTTTTACATTTTAACTGTTTCATGTGATACGTAAGAAATTAAAATTATAATCTTAAATGCAAATACTGCTGGTAGCTAAATGTCTTCAGCTCATTCACATTTTAATATTTTGTTAATGTACTTGTGCCGCTTTACGTGAAAAAAAAATGCAACCTCATTTTTCTCGAAAATGGTCAAGTTTACCTTTTTTGTAGTATCCTTTACAGTTTACAGAACCGTTTAGAAATGTACTAAATTTTTGACTTTTTAACATATTTTTTCTTCGATTGTACCCCCTGAATTACCTGTATCGGTGACACTGCTTTTCGGAAAGAAACAAATTTTGGCATTTTTATCTCTAGCCGATTTAAAGATAATTAAGGAAAACCATTTTGGAAAGTAACAACTTCAACACTGTATCTCGAAAACAGGGCGTCTAAGAAAAAACTTTACATGAACTACCCCTATTATTTTCCCATGAGGAACTTGCACACAAGTTTTTTTGAAATATGAACGGGACACCCTGTACATCAATTTTCTTCCAAAATATTTAAAGTTTGCTCCTCGGCTACAATATGACGTTTACAATATCCATCTCTTCCACGATTCTTCGATTCTTTTCAAATTTTTTCTTTCACGCCATGATAAAGGTTATTGCGTTTGGCACATGTCTAGCTGAAAAACATTATGCCTACAATAGACAACCTTTCATTTTGTTTTGCTTTGCCATAAATTAAAGCAATATTCATTAATTTTGCATTGTTGTTGAACCAACAGGCCGTTTTGAGCACTTCTAAGACTCGTGTAAACAATAAACCAGGGTAATAAGAGCACTATGAAAACCACAGTAATACTGAATAAATAGGCATTTGTCAAATCAAATCTGCTGGATCTACTTGAAGCGGCGCGGGCAAAAAATTTTTATGCATTTTGTTAAATACTTCACTGACGTTAACTCTGCATGTGATGCATTTTACCAAGATATTTATAATTTATTTGACCAACATTTACCAGTCTACACTATAATATTTAAGCGTAAATTTCCAGTTTGATACACAACCGAAATCATAAACAATATAAAAGTTAAAGGCTATCATCACAATAAAAAAACAACTCGTAACAACTTTCACTTAAATGAGTTTAGACGTTTGAGACGCTTAATCAAAAATCAATTACATTTTGCTTACAATAATTATCTTGTTGACTGCCAAGCGAATATTAAAAGTGGGCCTAAAAGGTTTTGGTCCTTTGTTCAGAATAAGAAAGGGAACACGCGTATACCAAAAAATGTTTTTCTCAATGATCAGGAATTTGATGATCCTGTGCAAATTGTTGACACTTTTTCTAAATTCTTTGCTAGCGTTTTTTCCATCGAAAATGTTTAAAATCCAAATATATCATTAAATTATTATCAATTCTGCATTAACATACAACAGCTTACTGAATCTGATGTCCTTCTAGCAATCTATAAACTAAAAAACAAAATGATGTGTGGTGAGGATCAGATTCCTAGTTTTCTAGTAAAGCTCCGCTTCTTACATTATTCAATATTGCTTTATCAATTAGAGAATTTCCTGATAGGTGGAAACTTACAAGATTGTGTCCAATTTTAAAAAGCTGTAACCCTGCGGATGTAAGAAATTATCGTCCTATTGCCATATTGTCTAACATTGCAAAGGCCTTTGAGATGTGTCTGTATAAACAAATATTAGATAACTTAAAGTCGTACATATCACCAAATCAGCATGGATTTTCTCCGAATCGTTCAACTTTATCTAATCTGGCCGAGTTTGCCCAGTATACGGCGAACTATGTTGATGACAAAGGGCAAGTTGATGTCAGTTACACAGACTTCTCAAAGGCCTTTGACAAGGTTAATCATAGTACATTGCTACGTAAGTTGGAACGGTATGGTTTCAGTGGTAGCTTACTCCGCCTTTTCAATTCTTACCTATATCATCGAAAGATGTATGTCTCTTATAATGGTTTCAAGTCAAATGCTTTTAATGCGGCATCGGGAGTACCTCAAGGCTCTAACTTGGGGCCACTCCTTTTTATATTATTTGTAAATGACTTATCTCTAACATCAAAGTCAAATTATCTTATGTTTGCCGACGACTTGAAATTGTTCTTGAATATATCATCTGTGGCTGATTGTTTGTTATTGCAAGACCTTGTGCATCATGTTTATATAGGATCGGAAAGTCCCCATGGCCGTTACGTGAGAGCGATAAAGCAAGTCATAGAAATCTGTGTGATAAAGAAAGATGGCTATAATGAAGGCATCTAATAGTCACCGCCCATTTCGCCCTTTCACAAATAAGAAGTGGATCTTATCGCTCACGTAACAGCTGATAAACCATGGGAACTTTCCGACCCTGTATATGGTATACTGATAATTATTTACCTGTAAACACAAAAAAATGCAAAGTGTGTACGTTTACTCTTAAAAATCAGCCCCTCATATTTGATTATAATATAGGTATGTCACTTTTAACTCGTTTTCAGAACATTAATGATCTTGGTGTAATGTTTGACAGCAGATTGTCTTTTGCTGATCATATTAATTCAAGTATTAAATCCGCTTATAGTATGCTAGGCTTTGTTATAAGAAGTACAAAATCTTTTACCGATATAGGTGCATTGAAGAGTCTATACTATTCACTGGTACGTTCGAAACTCGAATATTGTAGCCTTATTTGGCACCCATGTTATCAAATATACAGTAACCACTTGGANCATTTTTATCTTTAGCCGATTTAAAGATAATTAAGGAAAACCATTTGGAAAATAACAACTTCAACACTGTATCTCGAAAACAGGGCGTCTAAGAAAAAACTTTACATGAACTACCCCTATTATTTTCCTATGAGGAACTTGCACACAAGTTTTTTTGAAATATGAACGGGACACCCTGTACATCAATTTTCTTCCAAAATATTTAAAGTTTGCTCCTCGGCTACAATATGACGTTTACAATATCCATCTCTTCCACGATTCTTCGATTCTTTTCAAATTTTTTCTTTCACGCCATGATAAAGGTTATTGCGTTTGGCACATGTCTAGCTGAAAAACATTATGCCTACAATAGACAACCTTTCATTTTGTTTTGCTTTGCCATAAATTAAAGCAATATTCATTAATTTTGCATTGTTGTTGAACCAACAGGCCATTTTGAGCACTTCTAAGCATGTAAACAATAAACCACGGTAATAAGAGCACTATGAAAACCGCAGTAATAAATAAGCATTTGTCGAATCAAATCAGCTGAATCTACTTGAAGCGGCGCGGGCAAAAATGTAGATGCATTTTGTTAAATACGTTACAGTTACGTAGTGTTTTTAAATATAACTTTTTTTTCGAAATTTTTAAATACTTTAGTTGTGAATGTAAACTCTAAGTAAATTTGTTAAGAGGTAGTTATCGGGAATGTTGAGTAAAATCACATAAAGTAAAATTATTTCACAAACAGTTTCGCTTCCAATATTTAGAAATTTTCCAGTATTTTTTTTAAATATTGAAAAATAATATTTCTTAATAGTGCCCATATACTTAATTTTACCAAATTCGGTCTAATGAAACAAGAAAGGCCTGAATTTTTACCAAAGAGCCATTTATTTTGATGGAAAATGCTACAAAAAGACTAAACTTTCGCAATTTGTTTTGTTTTAGGCCCCGGTTTGGTGTTTATCGTATATCCAGAAGCAATAGCCACGATGAGCGGTTCTGTCTTTTGGTCCATAATTTTCTTTCTCATGCTCATCACCCTTGGATTGGACAGTACGTTCGGTGGCCTAGAGGCGATGATTACGGCCCTCTGCGATGAATACCCGAAAGTCCTAGGGAGGCATCGCGAGACATTTGTTGCTGTTCTGCTCTTCGGTATTTACATTTGTGCCTTGCCAACAACAACTTATGTAAGTAACTGTTTGCTACACCTAGATAAGATCGCAAATCGGAATTTAATTAACTTGAATACTGAATAAAATGAAGAAATACACATTCAAATATCTCTGAAACATTCTGTTTTGTGCTAGGGTGGAGTGTACTTAGTAAACATGTTGAATGTCTACGGTCCTGGGCTGGCCATCCTCTTCGTGGTCTTTGTAGAAGCTGCGGGTGTTTGCTGGATATACGGTACGGATAATTTTGCTAGGGACATCGAGAAAATGATTGGGCACCGTCCTGGCTTATTCTGGAGGATCTGTTGGAAATACATTAGTCCTATATTTATTTTAGTAAGTATTTATAAATGTTTCATTTATGGATAGTATTCAGAAAACAACTAGAAAAATAGTTCTTTAAACAAAGGCTAGAAAAGTATTTTGTTTTAAAAAATGTAAATTAGATAGACATAGGCGTATGAATAAAAAGCTATTTATAGTCCGGTCAAATTAGTCATAAAAATAGTGGTCAAATAACGAAAATTCCAACAGAGCTAAATTTTGGTGGAGACCTTGGGTACACCATTAGAAATAAAGTGTCAAAACTCCTCATCGGTCCCATGTGTTCTAAAAAAGTTATTCGGGTCAAAGGTCGAAATTTGAGGTTTTTTGGATTTTTTTTTGAAAACGGTAAGCTTTATCCAAAAAGTAGCTTTGACAAAAATTATAGATCTTAAAATTATCTACAAAAATGGTCCTTATACTTTTTTTCTAAGAATCACCATTCCTGAGCTATCGCGATTCTAATAGTTGAAGGAGTCACGTTCTACATGTTATGCACACATTTCCACACCACCGCCCGTTGAGGTAGTGTACTTTGGCGCGTTATTTTTGACGTGGCTTCCCCGATAGGCCTACTCCACGAATTGTTATGACGGAATTTTTAGGGACAATACTCTTTTAACTGCATGATGATTTATTATTAATATTGGTTATTGACTTTAACTGTAGTTCTGATTTCTTTTGATATTTTAATCTGATTCATACTCTTCAAAGTCGACTTTAACAGTCATGTCTTCTTCGATTTCTTCTTCTTCTTCTTCTTCTTCTTCTTCTTCCTCTTCTTCTTTCTGGATGTTCATAAATTGTTCAAATGAAGATGAATCAGCCGTTTCTTCATCGAAATCACATGAATCTTCGTCTGTTCTATTCAATTGGACATTTGAGCAAGACTGGTTTTGGCAATTAGTACACGCTGGAGAACACAGTAACACTACTCTTCTACAGCCACATTTAGCACTACAACCTTTTTTGCAATTGCAAAAAAATAGTGTTTAGGAGTTTTTCCGGAGCAGCTGGGAGTAAAGTTTGAATCGATTCCAAAGTATTATTTGTTAATTTCCCCAGTCTTCTGGGTTCAGTTGATTGCCTATAGCCATGTCTGAGCTTGATAGTATACTCGATACAAGTGTTGATTAGCAGAAGCCGATTTGGGAGGAAGACAAGATAGTTGTACTTGTTTCTTGTTTCTTGTATTTTTTACAAAAGTTTTTACAATAGACTAGCCAGATGTTATTCAAGGCCATGCGGGTAGAGGGGATTGATTAAGGAACTGAGTTTCTTTTGAGTGTATATTCTCAGAATAGTATAGTTTATACATATAAGAGACACAAATAGGCATTTTTTACTTGTATTAAGTGCCTGACTATGTATATACGTGGCATATATGTGCATATCATGTAGGACGTGACTTTTTCAACTTTTAGAATCGCCATATCTCAGGAAAAATTCTTAGAAAAAAAGTATAAGGACCATTTTATAGATTTTAGATAATTTTAAGATCTATAATTTTTGTCAGAGCTACTTTTTAGATAAAACTTACCGTTTTCGAAAAAAATCCAAAAAACCTCAAATTTTGACTTTTGACCCCGAATAACTTTTTTAGCACACATGGAATCGATGGGAATTTTTGACACTTTATTTCTAATGGTGTACCCAAGGTCTCCACCAAAATTTAGCTCTATCGGAATTTTCATTATTTGAAATGTCTATTTTGACAGAACTATTAGCAGGCTTGGGATACATAAAAACAAGATATGGGTGTAGCAATCCCTATGAACGTCTAAAAGACATTAAACGAAACGTGGGCCTCGATCTACGATTCAAACCCCCAACTCCGTTTACCGCGCCGTTTTATTTATGCATCGAAGTGACAAGCTCTACAATTCTACAGGGTGTTAATGGACTTATGTTAAATATTTTTGTCTCATGTCCGTTATGTCAAAATAAGGTAAGGTGTTGAGTAAATTATAATTCTAAAATCTGACTCACCTCAACATTGCAATTTTTTTCATATAAGATGTTCGATGTACCCACCATTTGCTTGCACACAAGCTTCAGCGCGACGTATCCAATTCCAAAACTTGGAAATACGGCTATTAAATGTACTCTCGAAAAACAGCACAGCAATCACTACAACAATGTATTACAAACAGACTTTCGAATACACTCCAACTTCATAAGAAACCTACAAACTCGTAAAAAGTGTTACAGAATTTTTTGTAAGTACTCGCCGCGATAAAATACATGTATTTCAGCAGTTCCAAAACAGTTTTAAACACATTTTTAATTAACTTTTTTCTCTATGACCTTAAACTTGCGATACAAGTTTGTGACATCAGTCAACTCAGGTTTTGCTCCTTTTTCACCCCTTTAAATTTTTGAAGTAANAAACAAGATATGGGTGTAGCAATCCCTATGAACGTCTAAAAGACATTAAACGAAACGTGGGCCTCGATCTACGATTCAAACCCCCAACTCCGTTTACCGCGCAGTTTTATTTATGCATCGAAGTGACAAGCTCTACAATTCTACAGGGTGTTAATGAACTTATGTTAAATATTTTTGCCTCATGTCCGTTATGTCAAAGTGAGGTAAATACACGGATTTGTGTTGAGTAAAATGTAATTTTAAAATCTGACTAACCGCAACATTGCAAGGAGCCACCTTTTGAGAACTGCTGATTTTCATAGAAGATGTTCGATGTACCCACCACAAGCTTCAGCGCGACGTATCCAATTTGCTCGCACGCGTTGCAACATTGCCACGTCCTCTCGAATCGTAGTCCAAGCTTCGGCAATACGATGTCGCAGTTGGTCGATGTCACGAACTTCCGTGGAATACACAACACTTTTCACGTGTCCCCACAAAAAGGAGTCTAAAGGGATGAGGTCCGGGAACCGGGAGGGCCATCTAAGCAGGCTCCCGCGGCCTATCCAGCGATCGCGAAAAGTAATGTTTAGAAAGTCGCGCACTCTCCGAAAAAAGTGAGCGGGGGCTCCGTCACGCAGTAACCACATATTTTGCCGAATATTTTATGTCTTCTAATAACTCCGACAAGCGATTTTGCAAAAAAATTAGATATGAAGCACCATCTAAGTGTCTAGGCAGTTCAAAAGGTCCTATTAAAGTGTCATTAACGATACCGGCCGACATGTTCACTGAAATCTGTTGCTGAAAGGCACCGCGACGTATTTCGTGTGGATTTTCGATAGGCCAGTGGTGAGTGTTGTGGACGTTACGAACACCATTTCGACTGAAACATGCTTCATCTGTAACAAGTATTTGCGCTGTAAAATGAGGATTTCTTGCATGTTCCTGAAGCAACCATTCGCAAAAACCTCAACGTAATGGAAAATCCTCAGGAGTAAGCGCTTAAATACGTTGAATATGAAATGGGTACAACTGAGCTTCTAGTAATGTTCGTCACACAACAGGATGCGAAATATTTACTTGCTGTGCCATATTTATGGTGCTACGGTACGGATCTTCTTCGACGAGATCTAAAATCATCTTCTCGACATTTAAGATTCTTATTGGTCGCCCTGGGCCACCGTCGCGACCTCGACGCGGTTGTACTTCACCGGTATCCAAAACTCTTTGCGCTACAGTATACTTGACAAGCTCTGTGGGCATTTTCGTTTGCTTCGCCATAAATTTTGAGCATATCATAATATTCGTGATTGCTAAATAAATGCGCCATTTTCAAAAGAAAACTTGGAAATGCGGCTATTAAATGTACTCTCGAAAAACAGCACAGCAATCACTACAACAATGTATTACCAACTGACTTTCGAATACAGTCCAGCTTCATAAGAAACCTACAAACTCGTAAAAAGTGTTACAGAATTTTTTGTAAGTACTCGCCGCGATAAAATACATGTATTTCAGCAGTTCCAAAACAGTTTTAAACACATTTTTAATTAACTTTTTTCTCTATGACCTTAAACTTGCGATACAAGTTTGTGACATCAGTCAACTCAGGTTTTGCTCCTTTTTCACCCCTTTAAATTTTTGAAGTTCATTAACACCCTGTATATGATAATTTTACTGCACTAGATATTGTTAATGTCATTACATGAGATAATGTTTTGTTTCCATTTTTATTTTCAGATCATCTTCGTGTTCTCTCTGTTAAGCCACGAACAAATGTTGGGAACAGAGTACGCCTACCCCGAGTGGAGCCTACAAGTTGGGTACATACTCACAGCTTCTTCCATTGTGTGCATACCGATATATGTCATATATAAGTTCGCCATCACTCCAGGAAATCTGATGCAGGTAAGAACGAGATGAAGACTACGACTGTAAAATATACAGGGTGATTCACAACTTATCTAAAAAAATTTGGGAATAGATGCAGCATGAGAAATGGAATCAATATCGTAAAAAAAAATTTGTAAAATCCTTATAGTTTCCGAGAAAAAAATATTGAAGTTATAGTACATTAACCACTACATAGCTGGACAACTGTAGTCTCTAGCGTCATTCGTCACGTGGCCTCAGCGACTCCGAATACTGAATTCGGATTTTGCAATCGTCGTTGCGATGTTTACTTGCTATCTGTGGTGTTTACAACAGGTTTTTAGTAGTTAGTGTCAAAAATGGGTAGTTTGTGTCAAAAATAGTTTGCTTGTACTCGGAGTTGATGGATATCGTTTTAATTTATGGTGAAGCATTTGTGTTATGGTGAAACAAGACAACATTTGTGTTAGTTCGTAGAAACTGAGTACAACGGACCCAAATGTGTTTACACATTGGAGGATAAAATTTTGAAAAATTGTTGTAACATCGGGTATGTCAAATGATTTTATTATTTAAAAACACAAATTAATTTTATTAATTAATAAAGGCAAAAGCAGTTGAATTTGCTGATATAAAATAGGTGCGATAAAATTCTATTTACATATTTATTTCCTTGCGAAAGTTTTTGTCCGTTTTTATCACACCGCCATGCCGGTCGCATTGTGCGAGGTCAGGTTTTACAGTGATCCAGTTTCCAGTGCCGTGTAGAAGTGTATTTTTAAATCATTTTCGAACTGCCCTTTTTGATTTTTTCTTTACAAAATTGTATTAGTAAGGGTCCTCTGTACATCCAGAATTTTTTTTTGGATAAGTTCTGATTCATTATCATTACCATTAGCATTAAGTTATTAAGTCAAAAGTGCATAAAATTAACAGTGTGTATATAAAAATAGATCATATATCGTTTTTATCTATACACATGCATGGATGAGTAACTCTAAAAATTATGTTAAAATATATTTTGTTTATAATCATAACTACAGTATGTTGAAGTGGAAAAGAGGGAATACATTTTTATTTTTCATTTTACGAAGAACAGGCATTCTTGATTAAAATTTTTGCTTGTCTCTAAAATGCGGTTGACATGGAGAACTTTCTTCTTTTATGAACAGGGTGATCAGAATATCGGTAAATATAAAAATCGTTCAAGAATAAACTGCCTTTGTTTTTAACATTACAGAAATATGTTATAGATAGATAGATATTTATTTGACCATTCTTTACATACATTCGTACAAATGTAGTATGCCAATTTTCAGTTTAAGTTTGAACTGTAAAACAGTTGGTATTATTATAAAAAAAAGTACAATGTATAAATCCTATACACAACGTTAAAACAATTTTAACAAATATCACACAGAACATAAAATTATACAACATGTCTACATACTTTCGCATAAATTATACTCTGAACTGTAGAACCATTTCTGCTGTCATAACACATAAGTTAAATAACATAAATCCTATACAGAACTATTAATAAAAATCAACTTAATATTTAAATTACAATAAAAGGAGGGAATACATAAGAGAATAGCAGTACAAAAAGTGCACCTCAGGAGAAAATCATACAAGGAAATTATTTAATAAAAGTTAAATAATATTGGTATCTTCAAAATATTCCTTTACAGAGTAAAAAGCTTTATTTGTAATATAACTTCTTATTTTATTTTTAAATGTTATAAATTGTAACGATCTATACAGAAATAACTACACAGGAATACTTTAAATGATGAGTGCAATAACAGGCTAATTTGCTGACAAAGTATTTTATCAGGAAAAAAGTTATTAACAATTTAATCGTGGAAAAAATTTTTTTTAGTAGTTTTCTTTAAATAACTCAGCGGGATGACTTTGTAAGAAAAAATGCTTAGGACATGATTTTGTTTGTAATAAAAATAGCTACAAAATGGCGGTAGTCCGATTACGAAATTTGCAATAACAAAGCCGTGAGATTGAAAAAACGGTATAAAACGTCAATTTTTTAAAGTTGCTGTAAAAATGTCAATTATAAACAAAAGGTGATAAAACTTTCGAAAACTATAGTTCAATATATATACAATAATGACGCTAAAGCCGAAAATCAGGAGAGCAAAACTTTTTGTTCTATAAGGTGTTATACATTCATCGGCATCTGAAACTCGAAACTTTGCCAAATTTGTTCGAAGCTTTGCTGACACTTGAAATTTGGTACACACATAGTGTAAATATGCAGAAACCAAAAGCAATTTGCAAAATTCAAGTATCTTCATTTTTGCAGTTTTGGTAAGGTTTTATACGTCACCCTAGTTTTATACGTCACCGTTTTTTTAATTTTTGGACGTATATTTATGTATATTTATAAAATATTCCATTACGGTAGATTAGCCAGCATAATTACCTACAATTTAAAAAAATATATATTTTCATCGTTTAGATCCTAAGCTACTTAACATTTTGCGCCTGTTAGCCGTAGTCGTACATTATTCAACATATTAACATAAAACAAAATCGTACGTGTGGGGTAAACCTTTAACTTTTCATTTTCGAGCGCGAGCTCCGCTCTTCGGCGCTTGTATACTATTAGAAATATGCAACAGTAAATTTAAACAATTGTTTACTTAAAGTTAAAGGTTTACCCCACACGTACGATTTTGTTTTATGTTAATATGTTGAATAATGTACGACTACGGCTAACAGGCGCAAAATGTTAAGTAGCTTAGGATCTAAACGATGAAAATATATATTTTTTTAAATTGTAGGTAATTATGCTGGCTAATCTACCGTAATGGAATATTTTATAAATATACATAAATATACGTCCAAAAATTAAAAAAACGGTGACGTATAAAACTAGGGTGACGTATAAAACCTTACCAAAACTGCAAAAATGAAGATACTTGAATTTTGCAAATTGCTTTTGGTTTCTGCATATTTACACTATGTGTGTACCAAATTTCAAGTGTCAGCAAAGCTTCGAACAAATTTGGCAAAGTTTCGAGTTTCAGATGCCGATGAATGTATAACACCTTATAGAACAAAAAGTTTTGCTCTCCTGATTTTCGGCTTTAGCGTCATTATTGTATATATATTGAACTATAGTTTTCGAAAGTTTTATCACTTTTTGTTTATAATTGACATTTTTACAGCAACTTAAAAAAATTGGCGTTTTATACCGTTTTTTCAATCTCACGGCTTTGTTATTGCAAATTTGGTAATCGGACCACCGCCATTTTGTAGCTATTTTCATTACGAATAAAAGCATGTCCTAAGCATTTTTTCGTACAAAGTCATCCCGCTGAGATATTTAAAGAAAACTACTAAAAAAAATTTTTTTCACGATTAAATTGTTAATAACTTTTTTTCCTGATAAAATACTTTGTCAGCAGATTAGCCTGTTATTGTACTCATCATTTAAAGTAGACCTGTGTAGTTATTTCCGGGTTATCAAGGTTTGACACAGGCCGAACCTGTACCAACTGGACTACTAGTTATTGGGCTTAGTTTATTATACATATTTAAATTTAGGGATTTTTTTTTTCGATTTTGTTAATTTAATTTTAGGAGGTCTCAAAAAATTTGCTTTCCTTTTATTGTAACTATGAAGGTCACCTTGTACACTAAAATCTTTCCTATTACTATGTATGTTTAAAAGACTTTTTCTGATAAATAAATAAACAAGGCAAGGGCATTATACTAAATTTAAAAAAAGAGGACGATAGTGATCGCGGTGATTAGCCATGGCTAAAATACGAATAATTTTCTTTTGTTGACGAAAAACTTTTCCGGCCGCACTAGAATTACCTCACAAAACGACAGGATATGAAATGCGTGAATGAAATAAACTAAAATAGATACCACATAACATATTACTATTTACGAGCATACGTAACTGTCTAAATAAAAATATTATACTTAACAACTTTACACAGAGGTTATTTACATAATCTTTCCAGGATAAACCTGAATCAATATCCACTTCCAATACATGCAATGAACTATTATTATTATGTTTGGTTATTTTATTAGACAAAAACAATTTCTGAGTTTTTTCTGGGTGATGGTTAAATTATTTGCAGAAAACCAATTTTTTGTCATTTGCAGAAAACTAATTTTTTGTCATCTCATCAGTAACCGACACAGAGTCCATCAGGGATTCTAAACTGTCATTTGTATTAAACAGAGTTGTATCATCAGCAAAGAGAATACATTTTTTTGGCAACATAAAATGTATAAAATCATTTACATAAATTAAAAATAAAAGTGGTCCTAGTACGGAAAACTGAGGTACTCCATATCGCACTAATTGAATGCTAGAGTTACTATCATTAATTGAAACAAATTGTTTACGATTTTTTAAATATGACTTCAGTAACAGAGCTGGTAGGCCCCTTACCCCATAATATTCCAATTTTTTAATTAATATATCGTGTGAAACACAGTCGAATGCCTTGGTTAGATCACAAGCTGTTATAGTACAATGTAATCCTTCCTCAAATCATTCAACAATAAATTTCGTTAGTTTGGAGAGAGCATGGGTAGTAGAAAGGCCACTTATAAAACCAAATTGATATGCATTTAACAAAAGATTACTTTAAAAAAAACTAGTAAGTCTTTGCTTTCGAAAAATATCTAAATTTTTTCCAAAAACGGGAATGATAGAGATGGGACGATAATTATCCACTTTATTACAGTCACCTTTTTTAAACAAAGGCACCACTATAGAGGAAAGTTGCTTAGAATTGAAAATATTATAATTTCAATTTGTGTATGAATCGGCCTAGTTTGGTGGAAACGGACAGTAAAACATTTGTATTGTTCATTTTTCGAGAAAAGGCATTAAATAAAAATTATTAAATAAAGTTCTTTATTCCAATTATATTTGAATGATGGGCAAAAGACAATTTATTCTTGAACGATTTTTATATTTACCAATTTTCTGATCATCCTGTACATGCAAGATGAATGTTCTCCATGCCAACCGCATTTTAAAGACAAGTAAAAATTTTAATCAAGAATGCCATTTTCTCATAAAATGAAAAATAAATATATTTTCCCCCTTTTCCACTCTAACCGTTGACATACTGTATAAGTACATGTAGGTACAATTTACAATTTTTAGAGCATAACGAATGCAACACGTTTTTTAAAACACCTGTACCTTTTTTATATTCTTGTTATTAATAAAATATTTATAGAGGGCGTCCCGATACTTGATACAAAAAAATCGAGTACAAATAGGTGGGGGTCAAATAGTCCGGTCAAATTAGTCATAAAAATAGTGGTCAAATAACGAAAATTCCGACAGAGCTAAATTTTGGTGGAGACCTTGGGTATACCATTAGAAATAAAGTGTCAAAAGTCCCCACCGATCCCATGTGTGCTAAAAAAGTTATTCAGGGTCAAAGGTCAAAATTTGAGGTTTTTTGGATTTTTTTCGAAAACAGTAAGTTTTATNTGTACCTTTTTTTTTATATTCTTGTTATTAATAAAATATTTATACAGGGCGTCCCGATACTTGATCAAAGTCGAGTACAAATAGGTGGGGTCAAATAGTCCGGTCAAATTAGTCATAAAAATAGTGGTCAAATAACGAAAATTTCGACAGAGCTAAATTTTGGTGGAGACCTTGGGTACACCATTAGAAATAAAGTGTCAAAAGTCGCCACCTATCCCATGTGTGCTAAAAAAGTTATTCGGGGTCAAAGATCAAAATTTGAGGTTTTTTGGATTTTTTTCGAAAACGGTAAGTTTTATTAAAAAAGTAGTTCACACAAAAATTATAGATCTGAAAATTATCTACAAAAATGGTATTTATACTTTTTTTCTAAAAACCACCATTCCTGAGATATCGCGATTCTAAAAGTTGAAGGAGTCACGTTCTACATGATACGCACATATTTGCCACGTTTATACATAGTCAGGCACTTAATGCAAGTAAAAATGCCTATTTGTGTCTCTTGTATGTATAATCTATACTATTCTGAGAATATACACAAAATATACTCAGTCCCTTAGTCAAAATGAGGCAGCAGTAGAACAATTTAATGCAACAAAGCAACAAATACAACTATTGTAGTTGGGGAAGATGTTGACTTATTAATACTACTCACTGCAAGGACTCCAATTGATAAAATTATATACTTTTTAAAACCTGGAAAGGGTCAACAGCGAACAGAAATATATTCTTCAAAAAGTTTATCTGCTTATCCAAAATGCCAAAACCATATCTTATTTTTACATGCGATAACCGGCTGCGATATTACATCAGCAATGTTCAGAAGGGGTAAAACATCAGTATTAAAATTATTTGGAAAAAAAGATTTGATTGATTGCAGAAATTGATTCTTCACCTCAAACAATAATCACAAAAGGAATTCGCTTTTCCTTGCTGTTAAGGAGCTCCAAAAAAATTTATTGTATAGATAAATATAGATATTTAACTTCTGTAAAAAATACACGAAACAAGAAACAAGTACAACTATCTTGTCTTCCTCCAACATCGGCTTCTGCTAATCAATACTTGTATCGAGTATACTATCAAGTTCAGACATGACTAGGCAACCAACTGAACCCAGAAGACTGGGGTTGGAAATTAACAGATAATACTTAGGAACCGATGCAAACTTTACTTCCACCTGCTCCGGAAAAACTCCTAAACACTAAAACTAAAACTAAAAAAGGTTGTAGTGCTAAATGTGTCTGTAGAAGAGTAGGGTTACTGTGTTTTCCAGTCTTGCTCAAATGTCCAATTAAATACAACAGACGAAGATTCATGTGATTTCGATGAAGAGACAGCTGGTTCATCTTCATTTGAACAATTTATGAACATCCAGCAAGAAGAAGAGGAAGAAGACGAAGAAGAAATCGAAAAAGACATGACTGTTGAAGTCGACTTTGAAGAGTATGAATCAGATTAAAATATCAAAAGAAATCAGAACTACAGTTAAAGTCAGTAACCAATATCAATAATCATCATACAGTTAAAAGAGTATTGTCCCTGAAAATTTCGTCATAACAGTTCGTGGAGTAGACCTACCGGGGAAACCACGTTAAAAAAACGCGCCAAAGTACACTACCTCACAGGTGGTGTGGAAATGTGTGCATATCATGTAGAACGTGACTCCTTCAACTTTTAGAATCGCGATATCTCAGGAATGGTGGTTTTTACAAAAAAAAGTATAAAGACTATTTTTTTAGATAATTTTCAGATCTATAATTAGGAACTACTTTTTTAATAAAACTTACCGTTTTCGAAAAAAATCCAAAAAACCTCAAATTTTGACCTTTGACCCCGAATAACTTTTTTAGCACACATGGGATCGGTGGGGACTTTTGACACTTTATTTCTAATGGTGTAGCCAAGGTCTCCACCAAAATTTAGCTCTGTCGGAATTTTCGTTATTTGAAATGTCTATTTTGACCGGGCTAAAAATAATATCAGTTTTTCATATAATTTTTTTTTTCATACGGGCCTTCGTTAACAAGGTGAAAATTATAGTTATTTTTATTTACAATTTCTAAACTACTAAGTTCAGCATGATGAAAATTTGGCATGCTTACGGTTTGTTCATGATGTTGAAAGTGAAACTTCATTATGACCGCCCAGAACTTCAGGGACGGACTATGCCCAATGGTTAACAACCCAGAATTTTTGCATATATAACGATCGCAATCTGTCTGTATATCAAAAATAGTTCCCTGAAGAATTTGCCAACGATAATACTCTCTTGGTTCAACTCGGTAAAATTAATAGTTTATGAAATATTTGTGATTTTATGCCATAGTGCACATCGAGAGGCGCCTTCACCATTTTTTGTTTTTAATTTTTAATTGGACATATTTTTAAAATAAGAGCCTAGAACATCTTACTGTTTGCTAATGTAATTTTCTCTAACACTATTTGACAAACACACTTTAACACAAAATAGAAAAACTAAATAAGAATAAGTTAAAGTAAGTTAAGTATTCAACTCCAAATATCGATGTCCATTCAAACGTTTCGCAAAAACGTATAAACCTATTAAATTATTACCCACTATTCCTGCCAATATATTAATTATGAATCGGTGCTGGTCTTTTGTTAGCACAGTACCGTGCGGATTCTCACAGGGTCAACAGGGTATTATCGTTGTCAAATTATTCAGAGAACTTATTTTTGATACAGGCAGATTGCGATCGTCATCTATGCAACAATTCTAGGTTGTTAATCATTGGGCACAGTCCGTCCCTGGCGTTCTGGGCATAATGAAGTTTCACTTACAACATCAAAAACAAGCTGTACGTATGTGTTATTGATCATCAAATTTGCATCGTGCTGAAGTTAATAGTTTAGAGACTTTAAATAAAAATAGCTTTTTAATTTTCACCTTTGGGGCCCGTAACTTGTTAATGAAGGCCCTTATGAAAAAAATTTATATGAAGAACTGATATTATTTTGACATCATCTATTTATAGTAATAATAATAGTACTCGACTTTTTTGTAGCAGGTACCGGGACATCCTGTATAATAATTATTTTTATATTAATTTTATTTATATTATTTACATCTATTTTACCGTGTATTGTTTGCTTAAATGTTATTTCCTTTGTATTTCCCAATGTTTTTGCAATTGCCTGAGTACATTTTATATGCACAGTGAATTCACTGTCTTGTATAGTAGTAGATATCATCAGTACTTCTAATTGTATTGAAATCGATCCTATTCACAGAATTATTAAATATAAAAACAACAGGCCGAGTTAAAATCACGGCATGTCAAGGTTTGTATCGACTCACGCCGTATAGGTAATAATTTACAAAAAAATGAATCAATTTGAATTCGCCAATATCTTCAGAATAAAGCATAATTTCTTACACTTCTAACAAAAAGAAAGACGTGCATTCACAAAAGGTACGATATTAATATTTTAACTATCACTTTATAACGATGTCTTTGCACGTTCTTCCTTATTTCCATGTACTCGTACTATTCTAATTTCAAAACTCTCTTCTCTGTTTTGTTAATTACATTCACCTTGAAAGTCTAACTTTAATCTCGCGATCTAGATAAAGGCTTGTAGAATTTTGCAGGGTAAGATCGAGCTTTAACCATTTTATAGCACATACTGTTTTATACTATTTAGTTTCGGAAAATTTAATATACTGGTAATAATGTGCACTGTTTGTCAAACGTATCCAGAGCGCGTTTCTAGATGAAATAAGATCCGTATTGAAATGTATTCGTTGTAATAAATAATTAAGCCTTCCAGATGATGCAGTCATTGTCAAGTATTTGTCAAACGTAAATACAGGGTGTTTATTAGTACCTTTTGTGCTTAAAATTGAATGGATAATAGGTATGTTTAGTCAAAAATGACATACAGCGCGACACAAAAATGGTTGTTTAAATCCGAGTACAACACTGTACGTGGCGCCCTGTAACATTAAACAAAAAACTAACTAAATATTTGAGTTTCTCATCATCAATACTCCCAGTTTCCCGAATTTCGTCGAATTACTATCTTATTTAACAAAAATATAATCAAAATACCAAACACAAATTTTTTTTGGACGCTTTGTATCTCAAGAACCAAGCCGTTGCATGTTCATATAAACTTTTTATCTTAAAATTCACCCTTTAAAGTTTGTACAAGTACTTACTTAAAAAACACCCTGTATATGCCGTATCGTGTGGATGGTGCGTTTCGATACATTTTCCAAAGCTATACTAATGACACACCAAAAAAGATGTACCTAAGCTGTAGTACAACAACAATACAGGGTTCATTTCCTCAGACTGAAAATCGTTACTTCTCTACATTCGTAAAAAAGTGGTTGACAAGGGGAAATTGACCCTTAGTTAATTTTCTACTTTTTTTTTGCTAATTTTGAAGAATGTCTTATGGGCCGAAAAAATACACATTTCCGAAAGATTTTAGAAAAATGAATTTTATCTGCTCCCACTATAGTAAATAGACTATTAATACATAGTTTTTAAGGAGGTAAGTGGATTTTACCGTAGAAATGGAAGTTGCTATGGACAACGGGAGGTAAGTGAGGTAACTTACCTCCCTAGGGAAAAAAGCAATTTCGAGTTATAAATGCATATTTTATGAAATAAATAAAAATATTTGATGAACATTACATTTTATTAATCGTTATGAATGAATGTTTATAGTAATTGTACAGTTATTACACATAGTAACATTTCGCGTTACTAATTGTCACATTTCTCTCAAATGATTTGACCGTTCCATTTCAGTCACCGGAAGCTCAATATTATCGGACTGATCCATTAAAACACCATGATGCGACATACATATTACTAGAACCTGGAGTTGAAGTGTCATTGTAAAGAATCCTGTTGGTTATTTCATTTTCGTTACTTCAACTGTCAGCAACATAACTTTCTACAGTCGTGACTGATTTCCATCCACAATGTCTCTTGCTAATACATTAACTGCTGTAAAAGTCAGTAACGTTGCCGATGCTCTTCGGAATGAATGGTCTGTATATGTTTCAGGATGTTCTAGTTTCAAATTTTATTAGGAATCATAGAAAGGGTATTCTTGCCGACTGGTTGGTTGTAATATCTACCTGCTTGCTAGCACATAAAAAAGCATAAAATTTCAGTTTTAATTTCCAATCTAATCTTGGTATATTTCTTGAGAATTTCTAGGTGAGAAACAGAACCCAGACGAGAAGTAATTATAAACGTACGTGACATACCATTTTTAGAATCTGGAATTGTAACTACAATAATGTCATCGAAATTTTTGAAATTGACGTCCAAAGGAAGTTTGCATAACTCATCAGAACAGCATGCTCCTGCAATGCTTAAGACCGTCACTACATTCATTTGCAAATATGTGTTATCGGGTGCCTGAACGAGAAAATGTTCTCTTGTAAGAACGTTTGACGTTTTAGGTGTATAACCGTCATTCTTACGTTTCAAAAATGCTCTCAGCTTGGGGTATTTATACAGGGCGATTCAAGTTTAATCTGGATAACTTCAGGAATCGATAGAACAAGTTAAAATATTGTTCATTCATGGTATAAACTTATTCCCTAAATCGCACCGTTTCGGAGATAGAAGGCGTTGAAGTAGGAATTTTTTTCCGTTTTTCCCTCATAACTTTTGAACCACTCATCCGATTGAAGTGAAATTCGGAACACAACCACTCCTTATGATCTTACATAGGCTCCTTAAGTTTGAACCACCTACCCCTCTTAGAAGTGTATTTTGTGTGCTACCCCCCTCTTATTTATTTATTTATTTATTTATTTATTTATTTATTTATTTATTTATTTATTTATTTATTTCAATTCATGTCAATACACACCAGAGTATTTACACACGTCAAAAGAAAAGGAAAAGGACGTAACTTAGTACGCTGAGATTACTTACTATATAAAAATATACAAAAATAGGTAAAATCAATATAAAATAGTTACAGACTAACAACATCATTAAAAATACTACAAACATACAAAACAATACATGTAGATAGGTACAGATGATAAGAACTAACAAATAGTTAAAACTAACAAATTAAATATTGTGCAAGTCACTTGATAAAAACTGATTAAAATCATAAAAGGCGTTTCTCAATAAATAATTCTTAATTCTTTTTTTAAAAGTATTTATATTTAAAATCCTTACATAATCAGGGAGAGCAATAAAGAATTTTAAACCCCAATATCCTGTACCATTTCGTGTTCTGGTTAGTCTTAGATGTTTATTTGAGAGATAGTTCCTATTGCGGGTATTATAAGTATGAATTTCATGATTACAGTTAAATGACTATATTGTTTCTAACATACATAATACAGTTGAAAATATAAGTACATGGGAATGTGAGTATATTCAATCCAATAAACTGATCTATGCAGTCATCTCTATAGTTTAAGCTTGATATCACCCTGACAGCCTTGTGAAAACACTTGCCGGCTCGAGGGAGCGTGGCTTATATTTTTTCAAAACTTTAAAAAAATTAATTAATTTCAATAAAACAGCTACATACCACCTTTGCTTCATTAATTTTGAAACTTTTTCGTCTCTTGTTTTTTTTTTTCGATATTTGACCTTGTTTCTTAGATATTCAATGTAATTCGTGACATTGTAGCGCCCCAGCCACGTAAATTGTATACAGGTGATTAAGCTATAATCTGGATAACTTCAGGAATCGATAGAACAGGTTAAAATAATGTTAATTCATGATATAAACTTCACTACATATTATAAAACAAAGTCCTCCGCCGCGTCTGTCTGTCTGTCTGTATGTTCGCGATAAAGTCAAAAACTACTGCACCGATTTTCATGCTGTTTTCACCAATGGATAGAGTGGTTCTCGAGGAAGGTTTTAGTATATAATTTGTTAAGTTTTTGTATACATTAACGATATTTGAAGAAGGTGTCGGAAAAAAATAAGCCGTCTGGGAACTTTCAACGAAAACGCTGCCTAAACCTTTTGAGATATAACAAAATAATGTATGGTAGAATTGTGTATCTTATATAGGTCTACAGAAAAGTCCGCGATGGCATATGTCTACCTCTTAAGGATAACATACTATATTCATTTTAATACTTTAAAAAATGGGCAATTATAAAGCGGTAATGTAAAAGCTATTTACACAAATACGGTATTAATCCTTATCATTTTAAATACGTTAGTTGGCTTGAGCATTTCATGAAGATTATTTTTTCCCTTTACACCATGCAAATTAAATGAATACCTTAGGAGATATAGCAAACGCAACGAAATTAATTTCGTGTCGCCGTGATTCGACCGGGCCGCGTGGGCGCCCCGTGACCCGCGCCTCGCGTCCGAGCCGGGGGGGTCCGAAAGTTTATGTAGTATATCAAAGTATGGTGGAATTGTGTATCTTATATATGCCTACAGAAAAGTCCGTGATGGCATATGTCTATATGTTAAAGATAACATACTACCTATATTCATTTTAATACTTTAAAAAATGGGCAATTATAAAGCGGTAATGTAAAAGCTATTTACACAAATACGGTATTAATCCTTATCATTTTAAATAAGTTAGAGGCTTTAAGCATTTCATACACATTATTTCACTCTTTTACACCATATAATTTAAATGAATATCTTAGGAGTAATCGCAAAAAAATTACGGACGCGAGAATAAAATTCAAGCGCCTCGCTTCGCTTGATGCGATCGCCGACCCTCCCCCCGCACCGTCTTGCCTACTGTTTAGCTAATAAGCCGAACGATAACGCGCGCGTGATCCTTTAATAAACTGACTTGGAGCGAATGGAGGTGACGACTGACGACTGTGTTTTCTTTCTGGGTGTTGTTGGAAAGTTATAATTGCGTTCGATATTTTAAGGTCACATTTTTGTTTTGTATTTGTTGTCTTTAGGTAGTCAGAACATACATAGATACTTGCAAACATACTTTTATTTCATTGAGCTTTAATAATTTGTTTGTTTTTTTCTTATTGTGAATCATTTGAAACTTCATAGTCGCATTTTTGTTTCGTGTTTGTTTTCTTTAGGTAGTTAGATACCTAACTACTTCCTTATTAATTAAAATTGATAGTCCTGAACATAGGTACTTTAATTTAATTCGGTTTGTTTTCACATTGTTGGTAGTTACCTATATTGTTTTAAATTTAAAGGTTTTGCATTTTTAGTTTTGAGTTCGTTTGTTGTCTTTAGGTATATAGATATATCGTGAATTATTTTAAAATTAATATTAGGGTCGCATTAGATGAAAGATGATTGATTTTTTGTTTGTTACGATTTAACTCAAAAACTACTCAACCAATTTTACCAAAAGCTACATCTCCTCGGAGTAACATAGACTATTTTATATTTGCTCGTGCGAAGCCGGGGCGAGTTGCTAGTATTTCTTAAATCGCACCGTTTCTCATTTTTCCCTCATAACTTTTGAACTTAATAATACTTTTAACGATGATTTTCACAAACGTCAGTTTATACAAATCACTGTGAATTTTGTTTTTCATGGGTTGCTATAACGTTAAATGAAATTTACGCGGCTGGAGTGCTACCTCGAGCAACTTTTATGTATGTTATTTTGTTACAGAGGTGGAAAATGATTTGGCAAGCGGAACATTCATCAGACAATAGTGCACTAACCTACTGTGGGGGCACCGAGGTGTGACCTGAGAACATTACCCGTTCTTATACAATTGAATGGTTAGTTTAGATCTAGATTAAGAGTAACATAAGGATACTTATTGTTTTTTCAAACACGAACAAAATATCAGCCATATTTTGTTCGGTGTTGGTTTGTTTTCCTTTAATTTTGTTGTTTAGATGTCGTTAGGTAAAAAAAAAACTAGGAAATTAGCCATTTTTAAAGAGTACAATAACGTAATGTGTGTCTGTGTTGGTGTATACGACGTAGATACTCGCCAAATAGGTATAGCAACAGCCATTGCTATACCTAACGGTTTAGCATTGGTAAAAGGTGTAATAAGTAATTTAAATGTCCAGTAGCGTAGAATTTGTTCAACTCTATACGTACTTTGTACAAATTGATACCATTTTGTAGTCGTCTAAGAGATAAAATAGAAACTCCTGTAAATAGTTTCTTGTGGGTGTGGAAAAAATATTTCGCAAATATTGTAATCTCATTCTATTCTATAAGATTTGTATATCGTAGTGGAATAAATTTAAAGAAAGCTCAAATGTAAATTCAATGAGAATATACCCGTAATTTTAATTATTTACGCATATAAAATTGGTTCCTGTTTACACATAACAGTTTATTATGAATCCTTCAGCTGCCACTGATTTAAAATAGTAATCTTTCATTTTAAAATTACATCTAAAAGTGCGTTATTGCTATTGCTCAATATTATTATAGTCCAGGCGGCAGAGCATTCGAGGCGTTTGTATTTGAAGTTATTTATTTTGTTGTCTGTACAACATTTTTTTTCTGTAAAAATTCCAAATATTATGCAGAATAAGAATCCGAGTTTGTCTATTCCAAAAAAAACCATTGCTAAATTCAGGGGAACAACAAACATACAAAAATAACGAAAAATGACCCGATTTTCAACATATTTTTCCCTGTAACATTGAAAGTAAGCCCTAAAACAAAAAAGTCATTCTTTATTTTTTGTTTATTTGACGATTTTCTATAAAGTTACAACAACTGCGAATAAAAAAAGTTGAATTTTACATTAACAATGGGCGAAAAATCATGTGTATATTTGAAGCAATTTTTAAAATAAGTAAATATTTATAAATATTGATGAAATTTTGTGAACAAATAGTGAGACTTGACATTATGTCAATTCAACCCTAAAAATTTTGCAACGATCCATCGCGTGGTTTTCGACTGATAGGATTGTTAATTAAGAAAATTTCAAAACGTTTATCGCGTACCGTGATTATAAGTTAAGGTTTAGAAAGGACACACACATTTTTAGAGATACTTGTTGTCATAATAAACAATGATCAATACTAAAAATACCTATTTTTACACTTTTATAACTATTTTTTTTTTATTTTTCAACATTTTGCTCTATAAACAATTATTTATTGCCTAAGGAATTTTCTATGCAACAAAATCTTGCACACATAAAAACTACGTCGTAACGCCTTGCTTTTTAGCCAAATACGACAGCATTCTAATGTGTAGATTTTGAGATATAGAAGCGTAAAGTTAATAATAATTTATTGAAACTAACAGAGATCATTAAAATACGAAAATATATTTTTTAATTTAATCAATGAAACGTGAATTTTGTGGGATGTATTGATGAATACAAACTAATAAAACTTGATTACCGTAATATAACTATTTTTTAAAAGCAAACGAAAGTGGCATAATTCTTTAAACTCAAAATTCGTGCAAAAATTATTTATTTTCTTGATTTTTGATGACATATTATTCTTATTTTGCTATATCAAATTAAAAAACAAATCGTCTTGAAAAGTGCTACCGTTCCCGAGAAAAGTCATCTTTTATCGCACATACGCATTTTGAAACCCCAGTCATCCTCACTCCCGCTCTGCCGAGAAATTCTAGTGACCACGGTTGATTTTTTTTTTCATTAAGCTTTTATCTGCCGAAAATGCACTAAACGGATATTTTTTTTTCTCGACTTCACGATTACGTAAGCTATAAACTATTATTAAATTTACGCTTCTATATCTCGGAATCTACACAGTAGAATGCTGTCGTATTTGGCTAAAAAGCAACGGGTTACGACGTAGTTTTTATGTGTGCAAGATTTCGTCGATTGCATAGAAAATTCCCTGGGCAATAAATAATTGTTTATAGAGTAAAATGTTGAAAAATTAAAAAACCTAAATGGTTATAAAAGTGTAAAAATAGGTATTTTTGGTATTGATCATGGTTTATTATGACAACAATTATCTCTGTGCGCCCTTTCTAAACCTTAATTTAAAATCACGGTACACGATAAACTTTTTGAAATTTTCTTAATTAACAATCCTGTCTATCGAAAACCACGCTATCAATAGTTATAGCAAAATTTTTAGGGTAGAATTTACATTTGTTTTACTATTTGTTCCAAAAGTTTCATTAATATTTATAAATATTTACTTATTTTAAAAATTGCTCCCAATATACATATGATTTTCTACTATTTTTCGCCCATTGTTAATTCGTCAAATAAACAAAAAATAAATAATGACTTTTTTTATTTAGGGCTTACTTTCAATGTTACAAGGGAAATACGTCGAAAAGAGGGTCATTTTTCGTTCTTTTTATATGTTTGTTGTTCCCCTGAACTTAGCAATGGTTTTTCGGAATAGGCAAACTCGGATTCTTATTCTACATAATATTTGGGGTTTTTCTGTACAACAAAATATTTTTTTACTGCTCTACCGCCTGGTCTATTAGTTAAAATATTTAAAATGTGGTAAATTGTTAAAGTTATGTATCTGTGACAAGTTCAAAACTATTGTTATATTACCTAAAACGAAACACTGAATAACTGATTTAAAGTTCGCAAATCTATCAAATTTTCATTTGTCGATTTTTTTTATGCAATTTATATTTATTAGTAATCTAAGAAAAAAAGGAATTCAACAAAATTTCATGAAATTATTTGGATTGCCGTTATCTTTTTTGTTTTTTAGTTAATTTTTGTTATTTCTGATAGCGGAAACTTGATGAATTTGCTAATAAAATGACTAAAATCGCCTTACTGCCCCCTCAAGCACGTGTAATTATTGTTTAAATATAAGCTAGATAATGTATGTATAAACGTGGTACTATCATAGATTTCCTAACTGCGTTGACAATAAATTTTTGTTGATTTGTAGATAATGTATTTTGTCTTAGTATAAATGTTAGACTCAATGTTTGTTGCTGTGTAATATTTTTAATACTTGTCTTCGATTTTGTACGTTCTTAGAACAAATGTGGTTAACAATGATTAAAAAAAGTATGTCCCTAGACAAAATAAACAACATACATTTATCTTCTCAGTAACTATTCATCAAATTAAACAAAATGGCAGGATGGGTACTAAAACAAAATTAGGGCCTAATGTTTGTGATACCTAATGTCAACAGTGTTAAATGAAATAACAGCCATATTTCGTTTAACAATTCGTGGTTATTATTTTTTTATGCTTCGTTTCATTGATCTAAAACAACGACAAATGAAGAATAGCACAAGTGGAATTGATAATACAGTAAAAATGTTAAATATTCTTCATAAACAATGTATGTGTCAAGTTATTATGTCCAGGGGCAAACTCTCTAAGGCAACAGTTAAGTTTGATTAAATAATTTATATGAGTAGGATAATTTTTTTAATATTTCATAATAATACTTCACTTTTACGGATAATACATGTACAGTTCCTGATTTCTCAGCCATGACATTTAAGAACATGTTTCAGTAACTCTGTATTTTTACAAATTTTATGTAAACTCTCCTCAACTTTTTAATAAACTTGTTTATTTTTTGTATTACTCAACTGTAATTTTCTCATGTCCTCACCACATATTACCAAGAAAATTAGAAAACCATTTTTAAATCATTAGAATTGATGTCCCAAAATAACAATCAGTTATTAAAAAAATATGTTAAATACTTACGTTTTAAAAATTGTAGTTAGCGATCAAATTAAAGGTGGACAAATTTTCGTGTTGATAAAAGCCTGATTAATTTTAGCAAAGCGCAATCAACGCGTGCCGTCGGGAGGAATTGGTTTATTAAATCCTATATAAAAATGTAGATTAGGTATCCCAACCAGCAAAACAGTTTTATAATTTTCAGGTTATACGACAATTCTGTTTTATTGCATTATTATTATTGCTATCGAAAGAACATTTTAGCAGCTAAATTATAAAACAGCTTATATGGCAAATATATAACTATATTATAAACATTTCTGTAATAAGCTTATAAAACATTTTAGCTAATAATACTAAAGTATTTTATACAGTATTTCTAACCGAGCTATAAATATATAATATAATTGTTTCTTAGATGTGGGTCGTCAACTTATAAAACTATTATATTAAAAGGTACTTTGAGACAATTTCTCTTGTATGATCAAATAGCTGTATTATACACTATAATATAGTTATTATGTAATAATATTATCAATTTTAAACAAAATACTAATATAACAATTACAAGAGAAAAACGTTTAGTTTGACTCAAAATTACATTGACAAACCATTCTATAAAACAAATTTGAAACAGCAAAATGGTGGGATATTGTTTTGTGTCATAGCGAACGGTAAAAGAGTAGTTTTATCTTTTGCTTCAGCTTTCACAGTCGTTTTATAAAAATAAACATGTCAAGTTTAAGCTAGTGGAAAAAATCAAAAGAAGTGACGTATTTAGAAGAAAAGTAAAGAAATGTTCTAGAAATAATTCTACAATGAAACATTTGAAATAACAAGGAAAGAAGTTTATTTTTTTACTTGCCTGGCCGTCTCTGTGCATAGTGATTGATACTAGAAAATTTAAATAATATAGTTTTCTGGTGGCCAGTTCGTTTACAGAGAAGCAAATGAATTTTTGTCCGCCATTAAAAATGATAGTTAGGGTGTCCCGTTAAAAAAATGCAAGTTTGCTTGACAATGTGATATTTCTAAGAGAATGGGAATTACTTTAACTCTAAAATAAAAGAAATCCTACTTTATCTCACCCGTTTAATTGAAATGTTTTGGAAATATGAAAAAACCTAAATGATTTCATATATTATTTCCATTACGGCCCTGTCATGATAAATTTTTCATAGAAGTCAACATAATTTCCAGTGTTTTATAGAAATCGCTCAATTAGCTTGCTTGTCATTTAAAGCTGGTTTTTACAACCAAATTATTTTACAAGCCGCAGCCATTTTGAACAATGCTGAAAAACATTGTGGCGTATAACTATAAAAATATCACAAATTTAGCCATGTTCCTAATATTAAATAGCAAAACAAAAACAATTATGAACATTTATGATGATTTTAATGCTTTTGGTGCTAGTTTCAAAGTCAAAAATCATGGCATTTCAAGAAACCTTTTTATTTTTAATTATGATAATTTTGGAAAAAATCACTTAATACGAGGCGCATGTAAAATTCACTAGATATATACCATATAAATCACAATAAAATTTTCCCCGCAATAAAAATGCTTTCCAAAATGCAGTAAAATGCGTAAAATAATATTGAGTAGGTATTTATTACACCACATAATTCCGGTTGCAGACATTGTGATTAAACAGAGATGCTTGTTAAGTGTATATCTTCTGATGCCTTTACGATACAGTTAATAAATAATTTACTTTTGTTGATAGATCTTATGATACAAAAATGTCGTATTATTGCTACTAAAGATACCAAAATAGACTCCTACAAAATTGTTGTTTTGATGATTTGTTGCTATTATATAACTGACAATGTAATCTGCTTTATGACCCAGTTATAAAACCTTTAAAAAACTATTTTATGAAGGTATTGGTATATTTTTATAAAACCTGTATGAACGTTTATATGACTATTTTTTAATTATTCCAAAAGGCCTTACAAAACCTCAACGGTGACTAAAGTGTTTTATAATACTGTGCCCATTTTGGTTGTATAGTTGCTGTATAAATATTCTTACAATGTTTTTGAGACTTATAAGAATTGTCTCGAAAGTGTTGCTGCAGCTTTTATAAAACACCAAATTGCTAGTTGGGATGGTAACCGAAATAAAGTTAAAATAGAAGAATGTAAAATACACTATTATGGAAATAAATGAAATACATCCCTGAGTTTGGAAACCGATATTAAGAAAACGTAGGGGCGAAAAAATTTGAAATTTGGACCATATAAGAGAGAACCCATTAGGCGGTCGCGGTCCCGTCGCATCGGGGACCGTTCTGGGCAGAGCCGATCGCGGTCTTTTACAAAATCAGACGCATTTGGCAATTGAACACAATCCTGCTCGCGTTCTCCTTTAAATAGTTGTGGTATTGTTTTAGTAGCTAAGAAAATGAGTTCTATATGGAAGAGGAAGCTCGTCTCGATCGCATCGCGGTCTCCCGAGATTCTTTGGAAAAGATCGGACGTCTAGTGCGAATACATACACACATTATAAAACATGGGAAGGAACTCCACCGCACACAATCGAGACTAGCACGGTCCGCGATGCGACGCGACGGGACCGCGACCGCTTTACGTTTTCTCCTTATACGTTCCAAAATGATGGAACGAAATTCATATTTTTTTCCAGTTCAGATTTTAAAAAATCGCTGAAACAGGTCAATTAGTAAATAGAAATTGTCATTTTTCTGCAATATTTTCTATTTTTTGAGCCATGTGACGAATTCAGTGATATAAGGTTGTACCTACTTTTTTGTCATAGTAAAAATGTAAAAAAAATTGTCTTTGATGTCGTACTGACGACTATTTCAAACAATCATAGTCTTTTCTGTACTTTAAAAAATGTACTTACTCTTTATTAATCGTTTTCAACTTACTTTAAAGCTTTCTTTTCCCCCCAAAAAAAAACATATCGATAAACATATACCTAAAATTCACCAGAGTACCTACCTTAGGTATAACGTGAATCGTTTTAGTTCCAATTCATTCGTTGTTAAATTATTTTGATAAATGATTGCCCATTTAAACGAAAAACAAAGAATTGAAATTTTAATTACCTATGATTGGATACAGAGATAAAATCCGTATCCAACAGGAGGTATGTGACTTACTTCACCATAAGTATACAGACCAGAAAATTAGTCGAGCTACAATAAGTAAATTTTCCAAAAAGTTTGAAGAAACCGCACGAATAAAAGATTTACCTGGATCGGGAAGGCGAAAAACGGTAAGTGAAAATGACTGTCAAAATGTGATGCTCGCCGTTATTGAAAATTCTCACTCATCTATTAGATCTATCTCAGAAAACTTCAACTAGTCGAAGTCCTCAGTTCACAGAACTCTAAAGTCTCAAAAGTGGCATCCTTACAAAGTTAACGTCTTACAAGAACTATGAGCAGATGACACAAACAGAAGATTACAGTCCTGCGAGGAAATTAGAAATTTATTTGAAAGGAAAGACACATGAGATTAAAAAATCTTATAATTTTCACTGTCGAAGCAACTTTTCCTTAAACGGAACCGTGAACAGGTAAAATACTAGGTTTTGGAGCCCAGAAAATCCGCATTGGATACAAGAAAATCGTAAACAACGGCCAGAAAAAGTGAATGTTTGGGCTGGAATAGTAGGAAATCGCATACTGGGACCTTATTTCCTTGAGGGCAATTTGACAGGCGACATTTATTTGGATTTTTTGTGTTTTCAGCTGATTCCAGCCCTGGAATTAATTTTTCCTAATCCCAGTGAGCACGATATGCCTGCCGATGATGTCTGGTTCCAACAAGATGGTGCCCCTCCACATTTTCGCCTCCATGTAAGAAATTACCTTAATGAATATTTCCCAAATCGATGGATAGACAGAAGAAGGCTGCTTGAATGGCCACCACGCTTCCCTGACTTAACCCCACTAGATTTTTTTGTGGGGTTATCTAAAAAGCAAAGTATATGTGAAATAAGAAGTTCGGAACATAACACCAAATGTTATTCCAAATGTAATTGATAACTTTGAACACCGAATTGGGCATTGTGTAATGGTTAATGGGGCCACTTTGAACATTTGCTATAATAAAATAAAAAATAGTACTAAATTATTGTTTTCATTTAATTCCTCCATTTTTTAACAACTATGACAAAACAGTAAGTATACCTAACCTTATATCGCTGAATTCGTTTTTAGAAGGGCTATCTATTTATACTATAAAATATAGAGCGTCCTATTAAAAAAAATATCGGTAATAGAAAATGTTGCAGAAAAGTGTCAATTTCAGTTTACTGATTAACCTGTTTCAGCAATTTTTTTAAATTTCAATTGAAAAAAGTATGAATTTTGTTTTGAAGCAAAACAGAAGGAGATAGCACCCCCTTCTGTTTTGCTTAAAAATAAAAAAAAGTATAGCTTTTGAGGCAAATGACCTTCACAGTACTAAAGACAATAGTTCGACTTATAGTTAGTAAAAAATTGGAATTTTTTTACCAATTAACGACTAGGTAAAGGGAGGGGTATTAATTTTGTATGCGGAAAACCGTGAATTTTTTCATTAATATCTAAAAAATGGGATAACAAAACTAACTGAAATTTTAGCACACAATAGAGTAATAGTGAGGCTATATATGGTTCAAATTTCAAATTTTTTCGCCAATGCATTTTCTTAATATTCGTTTCCAAACTTCCAAACTCAAGGGTCTCTTTCATTTTTTTCGGTAGTAGGTATCTCTAGAATAGTATATTGTGTCACAAGGGCAGAAAATATTGTGTCATAAGGGCAGAAAATGAGCACGTAGATATTAGCTGATAGCTAAGGGCTACTAATGCATTTTCTGCATGTGCGACACACAACTGTTTTTCACCTAGCATTAAACAAAACCAAAAAAAGGAAAAATATAACAAAAATCATTAATTTCATAAATATTAACATAACTTAATAAGGAGCTTAAGTAGTATCAATTTGCGAATTTATTTCTTTCTTATTAATAAATAATTACCTATCCCTTGAGCATAATTATTGATACTTAGTAATACCATAATTTGTAGGCATTCGGTAAATGTTTAAAGTGTTAGCAGCATGGTGACTTATTTCTATAGATGAAGTTGATGGTTCATCGGAATTATCTAGATTAACTGGTATTTCATTTATTTGGTCGGAAATATTTAATACTTCAGTTGTGTTATTTTCTCTAGTACTAGACTGTTGCTTTGTCTTTGTCAGGATTTTTTGAGAAATGTGAATCTTATTTGATAAGCAGTTATCGATAAATAATATATTTCTGCAACTGAAGAAGAACGCCAACCCCCATGTTTTTTAAATGTTAGTAAATCACTCCCAGAGTTAACTAGTAGAGTTGCGGAACTACGGCGGAAGTAATGTCCTGTGTATGTATTAGGTTCAGGTAGTTTAAAAAAAGTGGCTATTTTGCTTGGAATTCTGCTAAATACATTTATTCAGATCGGTCCCACTGTGCATTTATTATTCTTATAATAAATGAATAGACGATTATTATGCCAGGAAAATAAGCAGGGAAATGCCCATTTCGTGATTTTTTGTTTCGGCAAGCTGAATTTATCACTATAGATGCTAAATATTATATACCATAACATATTCATTTCCACAGTAATAAAAATGGAGGGGGGGGAAGATTGTTTACAGGGTGGTTAATTGTATAATTTTTACGTAAATTCACTTTTTTCTCTTATAATTTTTTTCCGTTCATTTCCACGAGAAAACAGTAAAGTACTTTTTTTCGTCTTCAAAAGATCTACTGAACTAGCCCTCGAGCGTCAGAAAATAGTGATTAGATAAAAAATTATAAACAGAAGAAGTTTATTTATGACTTTTGAATTAAACATTTATAAACTGCGTTATTATTACCAGAACATTTTGGCATCGCATTCTCTCATTCCTTATCACTGTCTAATAACTCACACGAAATCTGGAATCGTTAAGTTGAATAGTTTACATGTTATGGACTTATAAACAAATTAACTAATTTTATTAGTCTGGACGATCCCGAGGATCTTCCACAATCGCACTGATTTTTTTCATGGTAGAATTGATAATAATACATTAGTTACAGACTTTCAAAGTTGACAGCTTATTGTTAAACAAATTAGGTTGGTAGCGGCAAAAAAATACTATCATAACCGGCAACTCGAGTACTTTCCCAGATAAAAATATTTTATTCGTGGAAGTATGTTAAGTGCATAAGAAATATTGTCAAGTCAGTGGGTCGTGAATGGTGGAGAAAGCGAACAACAACAAGTCCGAAGAAAATGACGATAATATTTATAGTCCTGCCGTTAAATAAGCGAAATTCGCTTGAAAATAATTTATTTGACAGTCTGTAACTCTGTTGTTTTTCAACGAATCTTGACGATTTTTTTTTAAACTAAAACCCCTTTCAAAAACCTTCCCAAAAAGGAAAAACCAAAACAAGCCCCTGCGTCGTATGGAAGATTTTCGGATTCGTCCAGACTAATAATTAGTTAATTTGTTTATAAGGCCATAACTTGTAAACTGTTCAACTTACCGATTCCAGATTTCGTGTCAGTTATTAGACAGTGATAAGGAATGAGAGGATGCGATGCCAAAACGTTCTGGTAATAATAACGCATCAGTTTATAAATGTTTAATTTAACAGTCATAAATAAATTTCTTCTGTTTATAATTTTTTATCTAATCAATATTTTCTGACGCTCGAGGGCTAGTTCTGTAGATCTTTTGAAGACGAAAAAAAAGTACTTTACTGTTTTCTCGTGGAAATGAACGGGAAAAAGTTATAAGCGAAAATTTACGTAAAAATTGTACAATTAACCACCCTGGAAACAATCTTCCCCCCATTTTTCTGACTGTGGAAACTAATATGATATTGTTCATAATATATGTATATATTGTTCATCTATGGTGATAAATTCAGCTTGCCGAAACAAAAAGTCGCGTCCAACTCTATATTACCTGGCCTATATAAGGAGTGTGAGTAGGTCTCAGGGAAACATATTTGTTGTATATTGTGAGTAGATTCAGTTCATCAGCTGTTTTTTTTTGTGACTGTAAACGTTCTTGTAATATTATTTTTTGTTTGTGGAACTGTAACAATCAATGTGTCTCGTCTATTCTATGTGGACAAGTTTCATATTCAACAACTCATTTTGACGACAAACTTGTATAGTCTTATAATAAGAGAATCCTATAATGCAAAGCTAATAAAAAAACATAATTTGTTCAACTTGTTTACCTTCATCATAAGATATTCTGATTTCTGTGCTTCCTTAAAAAAAATTAAAACATTGTTCTTGAGTCAAACTCTTAGACTTTTTGGTCAGGTAATTTACAGAATTTTGTTTTAAAAATGCTTAACCTTTATGAAAATTATCAAAATTAATATTTTCCTTGACTTTAAAAGTGCTTTTCAACATTGAAAATTCAGACTCTAGTGTACCTGCATTTACAATCTTTCATCTTTATGATAGGTAAGCAAGTAGTACAATTTCTGTTAAGTTTTTGGATTTTTTATTCGTTTTCCAGTTATTGAACAATTCATAATACTCTTCGTACCGTTGTTTTGACTTTGTAGATAAAAATTCAGAAAAATATTTCTCTTGCAAGTCCGGTGGAGTATTTATAAATTCTTCGTCACTGTCTGAGTTACTATCAACTTTAACTTATTCACAGAATTACGGTTGTTCACTGTTATTTCACACATTTGTTGTTTCTTTTGATTCCAAATTTTGGTTTAAATTGACATTTAATGACAAGTTATATAAAACGTCAAAGTACGCGAATGACAAGCAAAGGTGTCCAGATTGTAAAAAACTACGGAATCATGTTGTAAGTTGCCCAAAGGTCGACAAATATTATTTTTGGTCATATTTTTAGGGTCAAATATTTATTTTCCATCACGGATAAGTATAGGTACTTTTTAAAAGTGATATGCACAAAATATAAACTATAATTGTATATTCAAGCAAGTTGAAGGAATAAGTATTCATTGTTTAGCTTATTATTATCGAGTTTATAGCTAATTGTTTGTCCCGTCATCTTTATACATATTTCAAAGCGCAAAGTCAATATTTCAATCAAAATGACGTATTAAGCAAATTTCAGTGAGGAATCAAATAACATGAACTATATAAGAAAACAACACACAAGATATTTAGATAGTGCTTTGGAGTCTTCGAAATTAGATCCTAATCCATATTCGATCGTACCAACTTTAATATTTCTATCATGTACGTTTGTTCTTCTTTATTTTCATCTCCACCGGTATACATTCCCATCCACCAGATGGAAAACACGACTTTACAAGGTAAGTTAGAAGAAAACATATATTTTTTTAAATTGTTAGACCCAATTCACATTTATACCTATAGAAACTGTAAAAAAGACAAATATGAACGATCTGACATAAACTTGTTTTAAATGAATTGACAAAAGTAATAATCACTTAATTTTTGTTGCAGGACGCCGTATTTCACTGGATATACTTTTATTTAGTTAGAATTTGGTTTTTGTTTATGAAACTTGGAAGGTACCTATTATCCGTACTAGACAACTATATTGAGGTAAGTCTTTATTTTACGTAGGTAGACTATTTCTCGAATAAACAGAAAAATAGTTTTTTTGAATAAGCACATACGAAATATAATGGCTAGAAATTTATAGGTATTTGTATAGCTATTAGTTTAAAACTTTTTAATTCAAGCTCTTAAATATATTTAATATTTTTCAAAATTTTCACAATGTGTCTAGGAAATCAATGGCTTTAGACCCTGGTTGATTGGCTTAAATTGATCCAAAAAGTAACCGCTTGAGATAAAAAAAACTAAAAAAGCACAAAAGCTAAAAGTTTACAGATGTACCTACATCGATAAAATCAGGAGAAAATTAAAAATTAAGAAAAGCAATAAAATGAATAGTGTTTCTTAAAAGCAAATTTGATGTTAATATAATTTTATTCTAATACAATTTAAATAGTTAAAAATGTTAGATAGAAAGATTAGAATATTAGATTAAGAAAATAAAAATAACGTTTGTCGTTGTTTTTATACTTTTTAGATGACTAGTCCAAAAGAAGAAATTTTTGTGAATCAAACAATTAACCATGCCTTAATATTTATGTTTGCTCTAACTCTTTCTACGGTGCCATTTTTAATTTTGTGTGTGAGTCAAGTAACCAGGAGGAACATACCAAACTTTTTGATGTGGTAAGTCACTTTTGTCGTATATTAGTTATATTAATACTCACCCTGTACAGGGTGATTCACAAACGGCGACCAAAAATGAAATCTCGTATTCTTTGGTGATTATTAAACTTAAAAAAAATGGTTTGAATTTTTTAAAATAAATTAAAAATTAGTAAGTGAAATAATTTGAAGTTGGCCATTTTTTAGGAAGAAACAAATGTAAATAAAAGTGGCAATTTTTTAGATAGGTACAGAAAGAATGCAAATTTCATCGGTTTATCGATATAATAAAGATATCATATTAAAGAAAAATAGTTTTTCTCGATATCAATCAAGAGTGCCTTTTTTAGTTTAAGGTTTGAAGCTATCTAAAAATAGTATTTTTGTGCCTTTGTCGTAAAAGGCGTAAACAAATGACATTATTGTGCTACAGCTAGACCGTCCCTGGCAAACCAAATAAGGCAAATTATTTTCATGGACCAATTTTTAAGGAGGCTTATCTGTTGTCCATCGTATTAAAAAATAATTAAATTACACTAAGGCCCGGTACTTTTAGTCTCGGTTAAAGCTTGATTAACTGATCAGGCGATTAGACTGTACATAATACTGATTTATTTTATAAAGTATAATCACAGTCTAATCGCCTGATTAGTTAATCAAGCCTTAATCGAGACTCAAAGTACCGGGCCTAAATATTTTAAACGTTATTAGAAAAAATCGATTTTTGGGGCGTCTTTTTTATAAGGATGTCATGTCATTTTAACGTTCACTGTATTCTGGGAAAACATGTATAATTTTATTTTATTAATATTTATTAATTCCATTCGCAAACAATACAAACAGTCCTAAGTAAAATCAGGAAATAATAATATCTTAATAATAATATACTAATTTGGAGCCCCTACACACAAATTCAGTGCCTATCTTATGTGTCTTATAAAACTTTTCAAAACACGACACCAAAATCAGTCCAACCATACCACCCCAAATTGGGCACTTGTACTTATGTAAACATCATCCAAAATCTGAGTCCTTTTCCGAAAATTTAGATGCTCCAGTGGCGGAGAACAGGGTATCGGTGGCATATTTTTCTCAATAATATATAGTACCGTGGGATGGGGTTACTTTGCTAAAAATAAAAAGTTGTTGAGTTGTTCATTTGTATTAGTCTCAAATCTGTTATAAAAATAACCTCAATATCGGTTTTCTCCGAGCTATCGGCTCGTCCAGAGTTTTTGCTAAAGTATGTTAGTTTTTGAAAAATTAATTCCTGAAGACTAAAACAAAGTTAAACTCCGAGTGGGGTTACTTTGTCCACCTCATTAATTTTCATGATATTTGACAAGTAACCCCTTATTTTTACACAGGCATGAAAAATATATATCCGAAACAATCTCACTGAATGACAAGAAAAAAATTGAACTTATAAATGGCATTAAGACACCAGAAATTAGAAACTTAGTGTTATATTAAGGAAACAAACATAAATCTTATACTACTTAAAGATACTTCACAGACTTTGTTAATTTTCAAAACTGCCCCACTACATCGATCAAAGTTACCCCATTACCCCGATCAAAGTTACCCCAAGACAGAATATTTAAATTTTTCGGCCATATTTACTATGCAATATTTTTCAGTTTTTAATATCCTAATGGGTTAAAATGGTTAACCCATTAGGATATATAGAGAAACAGGCACTTTACTCCTAGTGCCTGTTTCTCTTGTGCGCTTGAAGTTATATTGGCTTCAAAAAAGGGATAAAATATCGTTTTTTAAATAAGAGCCTGGTACACTCTATAAACATCACTGGTTCACTGAGGAACGATTAGACATGATCGCGTTAACTATGAGGAGTTGCCATATTATGATATCTGCCTAATATCTCGAGAAATGTCGGAAGGAAGAATATAAAATAAGATCATCAATGTTTCTGTCAAAGTAGCCCCTGAAATTGAAAGTAACCCCATCCCACGGTACTCCACTATGTGTATTTTAGGAATCGTCTTTCAATTTTCTACAAATTACTCTCCTAGATGTTTTTTTGAAAAAAAGCCTGATTTTTGAGTGAAACTTCAAAAACGAACTGAAAACACCGGATCTCTCAACCCACTGGATTTCTTCTTGAGGGGTGAACAAATTAATACACCTGAGCAGTTAGAAGAAAGAATAAATATATAATTATTTTCATCAGATTCAAGCAACAATAAATTTCGAACAAATTACATTTTCATTACTAAAAGATGTCGCGCCTGTGTTCGTGGAAATGGAGGAATTTTTGAGCATTTACTCAAATAAAATCATTAAAATGATGACTAATGTTAGCGAATGATTAGTGTTTGTCATGTCATTTAAGTTAAATTGTTTTCAGTTCGTTTTTTTAAGTTTTCAACGTTTTTTTACAGGAATAATCAAATGTTTACACAAATTTTAAGTAATTCAAATTTTATTTTTATTAGAATAATTATTTAACAGAACAATTATCAGAAATCATTTATTATCTACTATAGAAAATAGTAGTTTCTATTTATTCAATAGAAAATTGCAATATATTGAACAAAAACGTTTCCACTAGCGCTTCTTTGTCATTATTATACATATTTATAAATATAAGAACCAGGCGAGGATTTGTATACTATTTTTAAGGATTACTGGTTGTAGTTATTTGGGTATAACATAAATAAACTTGACATTTTACTTATCAGTTGTGTATAAAATATATTTAAATATGTCCCGGGTATACGTATATAATTCAAAGAAGAATAAATTTCGATCGCATTTATAAAAATCAGTCAAATATTGGGAATATTCCAATTAGCGTGTTGAAAAATAGCCAGCATTCAATATAAATATGTTACCTGTATTTGAATTTAGTAAAAATTATAATAATTCTACAAATTGTAGTTGTAAAAACATATTGTGAGAAATTTATTTACAACACAATAATTTTGAACTAAATATGTTGCTTATGTCTATCATTATTTATATAAAATTCCTAACAGTAGCACTTATAAATGTTATTATAAATATACAGGATGTTACTGTTACTGTTTCACGTACAAAATGGTATAATCCTTTCAAAGTCAGTTGAATATGCAAAAAAACGTCTGATAATAAAATTTGAGTTTCATAGTTTTTTTAGTTTTTCATAAAAAAATGTGTTGAAAATTTATATTATATGTTCATTTGGTCAACAACATATTTTAATTGTTTATGTCCTCAAACAATTTTATTATATTGGTGGTAAATTTTGTTTTGTTCCGTTTCAAAACGTTTCCAAAATGCCATGTTGTGATAATATTAGTAAACAAAATATCCCTCTTATTTCTCCCTTTCACAATGGTAATATGAATGATTGATAGAAGGTGCCTATAATAAATTAAAATTGTCTAATTCACACCAAATTCCGCACTGGTACACTGCACTGCTGGGCAGTTTATGAACCACTTGTCGTCTGCTGTGATTGATTGCCCAGAAGCCTCGTGTGCTCTATTTCCTTTGGCCGTGCTCGCATTCTTCAACTGGTCGTATACATTTCTACCACTTGCACGTTTAGTTCGGCCAGACCTATACATATATGGGTATGGCTAAATAAATGTGGGAACAAGTTTTTCAAATATTTCAATGCCGAGTTGCTGCTTAACGACCGAGCCTAGTACATACCTTGAAATTATAGGTTCTTCAATTGACTTCGGAAAAATTATACAGAACCACACAAAAAAATAGTTGTCTGTATTTTTCATGCGACATATGTTATCCGTAGTATTTTTGCCTCCTGATCACGAATCCGGTATCAGAATTGAGCTATCATATCACAGGAATTTCCTCACCTCAAAAAACAGGTCAAAAATAGCAAAAATTCACGAAAATATACAATTTTTTTTATAAATATATTCAAATATTTATTTAGGTATATGGTTAAGACCCCGTCGAACGTGAATCCGCGGTCAGAATTGATGGTTCTTTTTCTAACCTAAAAAAAACGGGTCAATTAAGGTCAGATATCACGAATATTAAAAAAATAACAGATTCGCGCCAAATTTTGTATACGGGGGGTTTCTGGGTCGTTGATCATGGTTCCGAGGTCAATTTTGTAAAATTCAAGATGGCGGAGTCAAGATAACCGACCAAATTTTCAAAAAATAACAGATTCGCGCCAAATTTCATTCATTCAATCACGAACCCGAGATCAGATTTACAAAAGTCGTTTTCAAAAATTTATTAAATCACCTATGTATAGGGTTATTCACTATATTTTGCCCCCCCCCCCATTAACTTTTTTGTTTTAAGAATTAAAAGAAGACTACAAAAGTTGCACGATTTTTTAAGAAGTTTTCGAAAATGATAGTATAGAATCAAATGAAGTACAAACAAAATGGCCACGGATGTTAACTTTGTTAATTTAATTGGAACACCCTGTATATTTTACATATTTCGATAGAACGTTCTCTTTCGAGCATAGTCATATAGGGTTTGCTGGGTCCATCTCTAACAATAAGCGAGATATATTAAAAAACGAAAAGAAGTTTTTTTTTATTAAGTAAATAAGACATCTTGTAATTGTTAGACCTATTTCAAGCATTTCTGCAATTTTTCCAATTACGTAAGGATTTACAAATTTAGTTGTAATATATTTTGACATATCAGACATTGATACGGTCCAAAATGCGTACGAGTATAGGTATTTTCTAATATATCTAATTATGCCGTGTGAGGCCTATTTACTCATGGACAATGTTATATGGTAGGTCGTGACAGTGACAGGTAATAATGTCATGATAACATTGTTATTGATCGAGAGTTTGTATTATTATTTATTTAAAATGTGTTACATAGAAGTAGAAAATTGAAATATTAGTAGGAATTAAGATAGAGCATGGAGTAGAAGTTTACTCTATTCTAATTTCCATAATATTTCAATTTTCCACTTCTGTGTAACCCATTTTAATTAAATAATAATACAAACTGTCGATCAATAACAATGTTATCATGACATTATTACCTGTCACTGTCACGACCTACCATATAACATTGTCCATGAGTAAATAGGCCTCACACGGCCTAATTAGGGAGATTTAGTTAAAATACCTATATTCGTACGCATTTTGGACCGTATCAATGTCCGATATGTCAAAATATATTACAACTAAATCTGTAAGTCCTTACGTAATTAGAAAAATTGCAGAAATGCTTGAAAGAGGTATAACAATAAATTACAAGTTGTCTTATTTACTTAATAAAAAACCTTCTTTTCGTTTTTTAATATTATCTCGCTTATTGTTAGAGATGGACCCAACAAACCCTATATGACTATACACGACACAGAACGTTCTATCCAATTATGTAAAAATATATAGGGTGTTCCATTTAAATTGACAAAGTTAACATCCGCAATCATTTTGTTTGGACTTCGTTTGTTTTTCTACTATAATTTTCGGAAAACTTCATAAAAAATCGTGCAACTTTGGTATTTCATATTTTTTATAACTCTTAGGACAAAAAAGTTAAAGGGGGGTCAAAATATAGTGAATCACTAGTACTTTAAGAAGGTTAAAATATGATTGGGTACTCAGGCTATAAAGTAAACAAAAATATTACAAAATGAGTTTCGCAATTCTGACCTCGAATTCGTAATCAACGACCCCGAAAACCCCCGTATACCAAATTTGGCGTGAATGGATTATTTTTTGAAAATTCGTGATATCTAACCTTAACTGACCAGTTTTTTTTTTGAGGTTAGAAAAAGAGCCATCAATTTTGACAGCGGATTCACGTTCGGCGGGGGCGGGGTCTTAACCATATAAATGAACATTTGAATATAGAAAAAACAAAATGTATTTTTCCTAGCACTTTTTCGTAAATGTTTGCCGTTTTTGACTCAGAGTAATAAATAAAGGGGAGGCCGCATTCCCTATTTCAGTACACAATGTAAACATGTAACCTCAACCTATTGTATGTTGATAAACAAATGATACATAAGTAAACAGGGTCTGTACCTGGTCCCTGGTACAGTGGCGTACCGAGTTTAGGTTTAAAATCTATCATAATATAAGGAAACCATAAAAATTATACTTTTTAATAGAATAAAATCAGAAGTGCTCGATTATTTAAGCTTTCATGTGTAATAAATAGACAATAAATAGGAAAAAGTTAATGGTTTCTTCAAAATCTATAATTAATATTTTAAAAACATTTCCAGACCAAAAGAATGACTAAAGAAAACTCCTCGATTGAAACTATCATTATACTATAGCTATAGCAATGTCATTGCCTGCTATTAGTTCTATTATTTCATAGTAGTTCTCGATTACTAGAAGAACTACATTTATTAAAATAAATAATTTAAATAAAACTACAAGAAAAGGAGCAAAAATATATTTCATTAAAATCTGCTGGAATATAAACAATGCAAAGAAAACAAAACATATTTGTATTAAAAGTAACGGAAAAATGAATTTACATTGAACAACATTTAATCGTATGGGAAAATAAGCACGTTTTAAATGTACGCAACAAAAATAAACTGAATTTTGAGCTCATAGCATTGACAGCTCGACTCTTATGGAACAGGGGCAACATGTGATTGAAGATGTTTTATAGCAACATCTATAAAATTTCCTTCACTGGCAATTTCTCGAAGAGGGAACCTTTGAGACGGCACAACCATTTCATCAACACTGTGCTAAAACGTATTACCTTCCAAATGTTGTATTAATAGGGACAGCTCCATGTGTGAGACATCGTTTTCCAGTTACTGTTACCTTAATATCTGTAGCACGGAAATGCTTCGACAGACATAATTATCCTTTGAAAAATCATATTCAGATACGGCGAAATTTTCTAGCCACACTGCTCTTATAGCAGGATCTTATGGTATTCTACAAATAAACACAGAGCTAGTGTCAGTATCAAAATACAAACATAATAAATTAACAAATAAAATACTTAGGACACCTTACACCCTTGTAAGAACGCCCATGGAAACAATGTCAAACTTACTTGTGAAAAGAAGTAGCACATATTTGGCTCTTTTCTGTTAATTGTCAGCATATTATACACCGCTTTGACATTTTTATTGAAATTAAATAGAAAAACACAGTTTAAAAAGACACAAAACACTGAACTCGACTAATATCTATTTCACAACAATAGACTGTAATAATGGCGTCCCCTTAGAACCGTTTAATACCAGGCAATGATGCCACTTACGGCGCTTGTACTGCTAGGAATTTCAATAATGTATTTTTTTTTCAGATATTCAAAATCTATAATTATAAAACAAGTTGCAAGAAAATAGTGTCGTAGTCTTATGCATATTACAATGTAACTAATTTGTAAGTCGAGGTCAAGAATGAGATAGACCCTGTACCTAACTATAAAGATAAAAATGTAACATTGGCATCAACGTCAAGGACGTCACAAGTACCAATGTTTGTAAATACACATATGTCAACACTTCACTATCGAATGTAAATAAAGGCGTCCCCTTTATTTATTAGTCTGAGGTTTTTGACCAGTTTTTTGAGGTTAGGAAATTCCTGTGATGTGATAGCTCAATTCTGACACCGGATTCGTGATCAGGAGGCAAAATACTACGGATAACATATGTCGCATGAAAAATACATACAACTATTTTTTGTGTGTGGCAGTGTAATCAACAGGTAGAAATAGTTTTTATTAACATTTTTTTTTGTATTTTTCTCTATCTATGATTGGAAAAGCACTGTATAAATTAATAACTACCATGTACTAACTTTAACTAAATCCTTAATAGTGATTTAAATAAATACACCTACTTAAGAAAATAGATATATTCTTATATTACTCGGTAGGTACCTCGTTCTAGTGTCCCCCTAAAGTCGTGCACAAATTCATTATTAGGTAAACAAAAGAAATTATTAAAAATTCCCGAAACAGGTCGATTTTTTAATTTAATATACTATTTTTTCAAATAATAATTTAATATACAGGGTGACCTATGTTCGAGTAATGACGTCATTACAATTTTTTTTAAATGGAACACCCCACCTTTTTTCAATTTTCGGATTACCCTAACTGAGCTGATTCCAAAAATATACCACAAGTTGCTTCTAATTGTTACAGGGAGGACAACAATACCCAAATGATTTACAAATAATAAATTTATTTACAAATAAATAAACATACTAAAAATTGAATCAAATCACCTGAAACAGCTAAATTAAATGTTCAAATTGTTGACCATTTACTGAGAAACAATGGGCCAGACGGGAAGTAAATTCTTGCTGTACATTCCCAATGACTTCAGGCGGGATCGCTCGAACTTCTTGCCGAATTCGTTCCTTCAGATCGTTAATACTGTTTGGTTTATTGACGTATATTTTGCTTTTTACATAACCCCAAAGAAAAAAGTCGAGCGGTGTTAAATCTGGTGATCTGGCGGGCCATTCCTTAGGTCCTCTTCTGCCAATCCACCGATGAGGAAACACGTCATCTAAATAGCGGCGAACAGCGCTGGCATAGTGCGGTGGTGCACCATCTTGCTGAAACCAAATGGTTTCATTGGGCAAATCTGGATCTTCTTCATTTGGAAATAGAACACTCAAGGAAGGAACTAAATGGAACTGAAGAAATTCCAAATATCTTGCACCATCTAAATTTCCTTCAAAGAAATACGGCCCCAAAATTCGATTACCAACAATTCCGGCCCAAACATTGACCTTTTGGGGATGCTGAGTGTGTGCTTCCATCATCCAATGTGGATTGCGATCTGACCAGTACCGACAATTCTGTTTATTGACGGTGCCATTCAAATAAAAAGACGCCTCGTCGGAGAAAATTATGCGTTTCACAAAATCCGGATCTGCCTGACATTCTTCCATCATCATTTCGCAAAATTCTGTGCGTCTGTCGAAATCATCGTCACATAATTCTTGTACTAAGTGGACTTTGTAGGGATGATACTTGTTTCTGTGAAGAAGTCTACTCAATGTACTTTCACTCATTCCTAAATTATCTGCTACGACTCTCAGACTGGATTGCGGGTTTTCATGAATGGTCAAAAGGGCTTGTAACTGCACTTCTTCATCTACAGTCGGTCGGCCAGATCTGGGCATATCTTTAACATGACCATGATTTCGAAACTTTGCTTCAGTTCGGCTAACCGTGGATCGATTTATTGGTGGACGATTGGGATGAATTTCATTAAACAAAACACAAACTTCCTCATGAGTTCGAATTCTATCACCATATCCGATCATCATAAGAATTTCAATCCGTTCGGTTTCACTTAGAATCATGTTTTTTAATTAATTCAAAAATACTCAATATTTTAAGGAAGAATCATTCAAAATGGATTTACTTGTACAATCTTAACAAACTATTTAAAAATGATTGCCTGCAAGAAATACACGAGCACGTTCTATCAGGCAGATAAAATTAAAAAAGCATCAAAGAAATTATAGCAAAAAATAATGACATTTTAAAATGATATGTGGTGATTTGATTCAATTTTTAGTACGTTTATTTATTTGTAAATAAATTTAGTATTTGTAAATAATTTGGGTATTGTTGTCCTCCCTGTAACAATTAGAAGCAACTTGTGGTATATTTTTGGAATCAGCTCAGTTAGGGCAATCCGAAAATTGGAAAAAAAGTGGGGTGTTCCATTTAAACAAAATTGTGATGACGTCATTACTCGAACATAGGTCACCCTGTATATTAAATTATTATTTGAAAAAATAGTAAATTAAATTCAAAAATCGACCTGTTTCGGAAATTTTTAATAATTTCTTTTGTTTACCTAATAATAAATTTGTGCACGACTTTAGGGGGACACTGTATAATAACTTATCTGTTTCGCGCTGTGCTGTTAATTTCTAATTTTCTAGGGTAGCAGAAGATCCGTGGATAAGGAGTGAAATCGGGACATCAGGACATTACCTTCAGCGACCCGCTAGGATAGCTCAATCCTATAAGAACAGGAACAGCGCATATCGTTCCCGAAGATCGACAAGTGTCGATACTGATATCTTTGACCAAAAACAATTGATGACTTCGAGACCTTGCAAATCTATGGTGACACTGAACGTGGTAAAAAGCATTAATGGTTTAGCAGAATAAATTGTAATATTTTTTTAATACCAACTCATCCAAACGTCTGCCCAAATATATTTTCTCTACTAAATGGTTACTATTTATTTACGGACAAGAAAACAAATCAAATCCATGATTTTTCTCACTGGTTCATGTACAGGGTGTCTCAAACTCGATAGTATGGGCCTACTGTGAGGATACAAAAAATTTAAATAAAATTTAGGACACGTGGTATTAAATAAGATGAGGTAAGGTCCATTTTCAATAGAAAATATTATCTTTGGGATTTGACAGAAACGAACTGACGTCATCTATTATATTTTTTCCAGAAACATACCCAAATTTTTTTCCTGTTAAAAAGCTCTCTTTTTTTCTAATAAACTTTTATTAGAGAAATTTCTCTGTATTACTTCCCCTTTAAAAGTTATAAGTGGAATAAAAATTTTAAAACTCTGTCTTTTCTTTTCTGTAATATATATTTTAAATAAACGTCATATTTTTACAGTAGATATGAGTTTTGTAAAAGTAAGAATTATAGTTTTGTATGTATTTTCATAGCCAGCCATATTAAAATGTAAAAAAATATCGGATTTATATATAAAACACCCCGTATCTATTGTGTTTGTAAAAATAACTATAGCATATGTGATATATTGCTGAAAAGCAAAAAAAATCTCCATTTTTTTAGGTCATGACCAGCTACGATTTTCATTTAAAAAAATATAACTCTTGGTCATAACTCCGGAATCTTAAGACTTACTAAAAATCTAATACCGGCATTCAATTCTACGCCAAAGAATTAGTCTTGGGCAGTTTTCACTTTAACTCTACCTTATTTAATAGCTGAGATACAGACATGTTCAAAAGTGTCACAATAACAAGAAACACCCTGTAACTCAGAAACAAATGAAGATAGCAAATTTCCGATTTGAAAGTCGAGTTTGCCATGAAAATCGAACTCGAGAACGTGGTGTCAGATTTATCATATCTTTAATAGTTTCTGAGATACCCTGAAATCCCACCGAAAATGGACCAGCCTGTACATAAGAAAATAATTTTAAAATGTGCAGTTTTAAGTTGGCTACAATTTTTGTAAATAACTTTTTTTTGATATCTTCTGTAATAAAAGAGATATCGTACTTCGACGCACTAATACCGCACCCTGTATGTTTAAGTAATTTTTGTTGTTAATTGGTTTGGAATACAAAATATGTAAAGAAACAAAAAGTGAAGATAATACAATGGCGCATATGATGACCTATTTTATTTGTAATATTATACAGGGTGATATATATTTTTTGGCAAATAATGATTGATGATACCCACACCTCCGCCACTGATAAGTTTCTAAAGCTGATAATTTTTTGTTACATACCTACTCTCATACTAAATATGCACACCAAATTTGGTTAAATTATCTCAAGCGGTTTAGAAATTAAAAATTAAAAACTGATTTTTTTCTAATCTTTGACACGCTGTAGCTGGACAATGGCTGTCCTAAGACCCCACATTTATATAATAAAACACCCTTATTTTTGGCCACAGAATACGCTCCTGGATTTTTTAGCTCTGCTTAAAAAACCCCTACTTTATAAATAATATTAAGTACATACACAAATCTTTGGATGGCCTAGAAATAAATAAATTTTCTGTGTTGCTCTCTTAATTTATCATTGTTTATGACAGCCCAACAAATTTTAACAAGGCATTATATTTTATTATCGTCGTTTACAGAATAACCGATATATCCCGTATCAAGTTAACATAAATTGCTGCACTTTATTACAAGAAAAATAAACAAGTGCCATTCTCTAGTTTACGGCTAATATAATCATTTCGAATGGCAGAAATTTAAAGGCTCTGTGGTTGGACGAAATAACGTGTTGCCCTATTCTTAGCGTCCCGAGTATTGTTTTTGTTACCAAAATAAATACAAGATCCGTGTGAAATTAGAGTCGTACTCTTAACATGCTTCATTTGGGCCCATCAAAAGTATATTATTTCAAATATCCTAAACAAATAAACATCCCTTCATGTTATGACGAATTTATAAATAGATTATATATTATTTTATTTGTACTTAGGTGCATATAATGAATTTCAGGAAGGATATGAATTGATGATGAAGTGTTTGTTGCACAATTTGTACAACTGAAATAAGAAAATCAGTAAAAGAAAGAAACCATCCCAGTTCTAAAAAGACAGTACATGTAGTTGAACAATTTAAAGAGTGACCGCAAAGTTAGCCTATTTTCTCAGCCTTGACAGAGACCTTAAAAAAAATCCTAAAAATATTCTGCATATATGTCAAATTATTGGTAATGAAAAATCAGGATGAGCATATTTTTTAGTTTTTCGAAAAATGTCGAAAATCACCCCTAATGATGACGCAAAACTGAAATGTATGAATAATATCAATAAGAATAAAAGCAATTCTTATTGTATTTTTTCTATAAAATAAAATCTTACAAATAGGAAATAATTTATTTTCATGATTAATGAGGGCGTGATATAGTTGTAAGTCCACCCTTAAATTCGCTAAGGGGCTTAAATCATCCCCTAAATACGGAAAAAATAAAAAATTACTTGAAAAATCAAGATTTTTCAAATATTTTTTTGATTTATTTATGTTTAGGGGATGATTTCGCCCCCTATGAGGGTTGATTTCTATAAAAAAAAATTTGGAATTATTAGGTCAAGTCAGCTTAATCTTTCTGATCGGAAAAGTAAGATCTATTCTAAAATATTCGACAGTTTTTTTATATCGCTATGATATTTTCGTATGTTATCACGTTCGGGGGTAGTTCACCCCTTCTATACTAGTGAGAAGTACACGATTTGAATTTCTACTAATTTAGTAGAAGTAGTAGTAGTACTAGTACTTTTTCCTAGATTTTAGAAGTAATTTTTTATTTTTTTCGTATTTAGTGGATCATTTAAGCCCCTTAGCGAATTTAAGGGTGGACTTACAACTATATCACGCCCTCATTAATCATGAAAATAAATTATTTGTAAGATATTTTATAGGAAAAAATACAATAAAAATTGCTTTTATTCTTATTGATATTATTCATATATTTCTGTTTTGCGTCATCATATCAACCCCTAATTAGGGGTGATATTCGAAATTTTTCGAAAAACTAAATAATATGCTCATCTTGATTTTTCATTGCCAATAATTTGACATATGCAGAATATTTTTAGGATTTTTTTGAGGTCTCTGGCAAGGGTGAGAAAATAGGCTAAAAATATGCTGTTTTTGCGGTCACTCTTTACCTGTTTTTTCAATTATCACCAATAATTTATAAAATTTTAATCAAAAGAGAATAGAGTATTTATAATAGAATACATATAATCTAGTACCAAAAAGGAAAAGGTCATTAAACATTAATAAAACAAACACAACACAACTAAAGAAACAAATTGTAGAGGTCGTTCTCTATCGTATTCCTCTATTGCCTGTACTTTTTAAGGAAAGTATAGCTTGAATTTGTGCTTTTTCAATACTGCATGTACAGTTCTCTTGGATGCTCAAATATTATTAGAAATATCCCGAATGGAAGTTCTTGGGTTTTCTTCAACGTTAAGAAAAACAAACAAAACTCGATGTTTTCATTAAATTGGCGTTCTTCTCGCTTTGGTTTCTTAAAAGCACCATAGTTTCTCAAATTTTCTTCAAGTCTACGTGGTTCTGGAACTTCTTTGTGAGGTTTTGTAAAGACTCCTGTACCACGATTTTTATTACACCGAAAGTATACCGTAATCATGACCGTCGATTGATTATTACTCATATTTTGCACTGTTGGGCTTATTTCAATAAATAACCTACTGTAAATGACACAGAAAGAGTATAATGCGTAAAAAACTGAGTCACGAACGCTAAAATGACATTTACTTGCTTTATTGTATTATTTTTTGTTTTCCATACATTGTTTGTTGTCAATTAAGCGACCGGGCGCTAATAATGCGGTATTGACTAATATTTTCATGTTCTTTCTGTAATACATGTTTCATAAATGTAAACTTTATATACTTCGTTGAATAGAAATCTACACGAAAATAAATAAAAAAAGACCTATATTGCCATTTGAAAAAAAGTTGACTATTGCTGAAGCTGTGTTTCTTGTCCTATCTTTAAATTCAGGATATCGTAGAGCTTTCGGGAATATTAAAAAATATATTACTTTTGTTTATTTGTTTGCCTGCCAGGATGAATTTGCTTTAAAAGTTTGTCCCAAATAAAGCCGTTGCTACACTCTGAGTAAATAAAATTAAATCACAACCAATAATATTTACTACCTACTGACGGTGACAACGAAAACATTGTTTTTTTAATTTTTAAACTTGTTTAGTTACAGTTTGAGAAGTAATAATCGATTATTATTATTTCTAGTGAGTTATCTTTCGGTAAGCGGAATTTATGGATTTTTTGGTTTACCTACGAACACTGCACGTATTTGATATTAGCAAATATAACACATATATAACTGTTTGCTCCTAACCTCTTCAAATGTAGGATTAAAATTAATTTTTCTCGAGTTAATATGTATTGCACTTAGTAACAAAACAATTCAACTCTCACTTTTAAAGTGGAATTCTATTATTTAAAGTACAGCGACACATCAGTCTATTCCTGGATCCAGAAGCATTCCCTCTCTGGTTGGTGGCCTCTGCTGGTTCCCTAAGGATGTGGGTGGAGCGCCGGACGAGAAACCCGCCTTAAGATTTTCAGCAAATCTTCACACTCAATTAGTCAATTAGTGGTTTGTGACAGTGACTGTTTTATCAAATTGTGTCCGAAATTCAGGTAATTACTAATTGGAGCCGATTGTGAATGACTAACTGAAGTTCTATGTTAAAAGTCTACATTTTCTACGTAAATATTATTAATTATGTTAACTAAATTAGTATCTCAGTCTTAAAAATGTGTCTGCAAAAATGTTCGGTTCGTGATAATGAAGAGATTCATTAGCATCTCTTAAGCTTGATTTATACAAAGTGTCTTCAATAGATGTGATTTATTAAATTTACCAGAAACGGAATGATTAATACGCCTATTAATATACAGGGTGGGCCACCAGTAACGCCTCGGTCGCTAGTGACCAAACGGCAAATGTTACAGAAACCTGTATAGGTGGGTATATGTAGGTTGATTACGGCTACATTTTAAAAATATTTTGAAATATACAGGGTGTCCAGGAAAAGCGTACCATATCAANAAAAATGCAGTAAAATACAGGGTGTTCCATTTAAAAAAACATAACTTTGATATGGTACGATTTTCCTGGACACCCTGTATATTTCAAAATATTTTTAAAATGTAGCCGTAATCAACCTACACGTACCCACCTAAACAGGTTTCTATAACATTTGCCGTTTGGTCACTAGCGACCGAGGCGTTACTGGTGGCCCACCCTGTATATAAAAAATAAGAATGATGTTAAGGAACTTAGAAGCTCGATTTAGTGTTAATACTTCTATTAGAAAATTGTACCTTAGTTTCCAAATCTGCGTCTAGTTTCAATTACTTTTGGAATAAGGCCGTCATCTAAAATGTACGAAACAAGAATATCTTTAACAAATTCTTTATTCATTTTGAGGATGGACACAAAAATTAACCTGTTCTTTCAAACTGAATAGTGTAAACAATGGTGTTATCTGATTGCAGGTCACTTCTACACGAATTGAAATTATCGCACTTAATATACATTTCTCAAATCCCTTTTACTTAACTTATTATAACTAAGAGAAATACTTTTATAAAGTTCTATGCTCGAAAAAATATTATTATTCCAATATCCGACGGCATTATTATTCATAATTCAAAAAATAAGTACCAGTACAGACCAGTCATTTTTTTTTAGTCCCCATTTTATCTGAGCTTTAATTTTTTGAAAAATTTTACAATTTGTACACTATGATTTCGAAACATTGTTTTAATTTAACTGTCTATCAAAATATGAATGTAACTACATACTTCAAATGTTTCTTACCTTACATACATTTGCCTAATGAAAAAAATGTGCGACTTACTGTTTTACAATTTTGTAGATTAAGGAAATCAAATAACATTACAGTTACAATTCTTTCATCATAATTATTGAGAAAATTGCGTTTTTGACTTAGTACAACACAAAAGATATACTCAGTTACACCAAGTGCAATAAGTTGAAAATAGGTATTGTTAGTTTAATTTTTCTTCTTGCCTCTATACAGGGTGTTTTTAAATGAAGTAGCAAAAATGGTACCAGTGAATGTAGAGCCAAAAGTTGCACCCCTGAGGCGATATACCCTCTTAAAGGAGGGGATTAAAATTCAGATCAAAAAATGACAAGGTTTGCGCATTGACAACAATATGCGACGTGATACTTTTTTTCGGATTCTTACGTTACCATGACAGGCGAAGTATTTCGCACACTGCATGTAAATTAATAAGAGTTTTGTATTTCAATCTTTGAAAAAATGAAGCAAAACTTCAAATTATTATTTATTTTTAAATGAATAACAATTAAATACTTTTAAAATAATGATAGAATTTTACAATAACTTTAGTTATTATTTACAATATTAACATTAATCGTACAACCAGTACACGAACCAATATTTATTCCTAAACCAGATAATTCAGGTTCAGCTCGGGATATTGGGGTTTTGGGGGTTGAAACACTACTAATTTTTGAGGTAGAGGTGATACCATGTGATCCTGAAATTTCACAATCTAAAATTTTATTTGATATTTGAATCTTATTATTGATAGAATCTTCCACGTATCCTTCGGCCACGGTGGAAGATTTCCATCCCCCGTGTCTCTTCAAACTACATATATCACCCCCAGCATTAGCAAGAAGTGTGGCCGAGGTTCTCCGAAAACAGTGACCTGTGTAAGCATCAGAATTTGGTAATTTTAAGTATTTTGCTATTAAGCTGGGCATCCCTCCAATAGAATTTATTCCAACAACTTGGTTAATGCATCTCTTATTTTGATACTTCAAAAACAATCGGCGACTGCTAGCATAACTTGGACGAAGAGCCACGTATTTTCGGTAAATATCGATATAATCTAGATTCGAAACCGTAAAAATTCGTTGTATGTTCGTTTTTGTATCCGGTACTTTCACAATCAAGATGGAACCTTTATCTTCTATGTCATCGACACTCATTTTAGTGAGTTCTTCACGGCGGCAAGCACCAGAAATACCCAATATTAAAACGACCTAAAAGGATATCGATATTTAGTAATTTAAAATACATATAAAACAATGATTAAAAATATACCTTAGCCATCAAATATATTTCATCATCTGCCTCTCTTATGAATTGATTTACTTCTTCTCGAGTTAATACCTTGGATTTCTTAGGGTTGTGTCCAACTGACAATTTTTTCAAATATGGAACCAACTTGGTAAATTTTTTAATATCTACGTTTTCCTTAGCATTAAGTGTTGATTTTAGCATAGAATATACTGCCCATAATGTGGAAGGCTTCACCTTCTTGGATCTTTCTGCAAAATATGCTAACAGCACATTTTCGGATGCTTTTCTTGCTTTATTTGTTTCACACCACTCCTTAAATTGCCGATATGCATTTTCATATTGGCGCTTCGATTTTTCCGGTAAAAGATTTGAAGTTACCAAATTGGCCGCATCTGCCAAATTAGGTGGGGTACTACTTAGTTCATCGTCACTAGCAATTTCCATTATTTTAAATAATATCTGGCACTTAAAAATTGAAGACGCGAGCACAAACGTCACTTTAAAATAATTATTATTGTTGTCAACAACAGCCACTTTGTTTCCATAGTAACAGTGAAAATTTGATTAGGAAAGACATTTTAAGCCAGCTCAACACTATTTTCTATAATAAATTAGGCATTTTACTTATTTATAATATTTTTAAGAGA